>NW_027256888.1:74482656-74752146 GCF_029215685.1 Pituophis catenifer annectens | reverse complement strand
GCTACCGGTTCTCCAGAACTGGTCAGAACCTGCTGAAACCCACCTCTGGGTAGTAACATAATGTGAAACCCACCCGCTGGTGAGCATGAGACCCCGGGATGCTTCAACCATTATAAATACATGCCAGTTGCCAAGCGCCCCAATTTTCCCTCACATGACCTTGGGAATGTTGTGATGGTCATCAGTGCGACGACCAGATTGAAGTCATTTTTTTTCTGTGTTGTTGTAACTTTGGTTGTTAAATGATTGGTTGTAAGTCCAGGATTACCTGTATAGCCCAGGTAGGACTTTATGGAAGACCCAGGTGATTGTTGGGTCTGACTGGGTTTTTAGGGCCTTGGATCGATGAACTGTTCTTCACTAAAGTGCACCTCGTTGTTCCTCATTTTGGGGTACAAAAGTAACTATGGTGTAGGTCAAAGCTGGAGAATTATCAGGTCCAAAGTGCAGTTATCTGCGGTTTAGTGAGAGACTCTGTCAGCATAAAAACCCAGGATTAAGTGACTCAAAGCTGGGATGATAAATGTGACTCTTGTCCCACCGGAGAGCTCTGTGCCCTTGGGATGTCTCGTGACAGCTACTTGGACAATACCGTCCAAAGTAACTGTCAGACATGGTGCAAATATTCCAAGGGTTGTGAAGGGAACATAAGGCAGGGCTGAATTTCTCTCAAGGGACTAGTTAATTTTAAGTTTCTTTCTTAAACGGTTTCAGAGTGTATTATACTTTGACCTTGCTGGGCTCAACTGAGACTTCATTATACCAGCCTTCTCTTCTTCCTTGGTCTCTACTTTTAATTTTTCTTTGAGGTTAATAAAGATGCTGAAGACTCGTGAAGGAATCCGGGTCATATGAAAATAAAGAGAATAAAGTTTTATCCTTTATTGTCACTAATAGAGAATTATGGACAAGATAAGTAGATAAGGCCTATGAGTTGGAACGGACGGTTGATGGAGAAGGCACCTATCCCTCAGCAGCGGGCCAACCATATGTGGTCAGCAGTTGGCCATTTGTAGGTCAAATCTATCGTCAACCCTGAAGCTGACCTGACCGAAGCCATCTTGGAGCTTCACTGGAGCTGAGGGATAGGGAGGAGGGGATTAGAAATAGCTGGGACTTTGTAGCCAAAATAAAATACTTTCTCTTGGGAACCAAGGTAGTAAAAATTCTGACTGGCCCCGTCCCCATCTATTCTCTGCCTCCCGAGTCCCAGCTGATCGGGAGGAAAACGGGATTTTGCACTATCCTTCCCCTGGATTGGGGAGGGAATGGAGATTTTACATTATCCTTCCCCTGCCACGCCCACCAAGCCACACCCACAGAACCAGTAGTAAAAAAAATTTGAAACCCACCACTGATGTGTATATGTATGTATGTATGTATATGTGTATGTATGTGTGTGTGTGTGTGTGTGTGTGTGTGTATATATATCTATATCTATCTATCTATCTATCTATCTATCTATCTATCTATCTATCTATCTATATCTATCTATATCTATCTATATCTATCTATCTATCTATCTATCTATCTATCTATATACACACACATACTATATATATATGTGTGTATATGTATATGTTTATGTATATATTTATATATGTACATATATATGTCTGTGTGTGTACATATATGTTTGTGTATGCATACATACACACACACAAATATATATATATATATATATATATATATATATATATAATATATATATATATATATATATATATATATATATATATATATATATATATATATATATATATATATATATATATATATATATATATATGTTTTTCTTCTAGCCAGGTTTTCCCTACGTAGCCAAGGTTTTTTTGTAGCTCCAGCTCAGTAGAATCTCATCTACTCGGTTCTGGGCTTTTTTCTTTTCTAACACCTAGCAAGCTCTCACTGCTAGGTGCTAGGTGCTAGGTGCTATATATTAGCTGGATGGATGGATGGATGGATGGATGGATAGATAGATAGATAGATAGATAGATAGATAGATAGATAGATAGATAGATAGATAGATAGATAGCAGTGGTGGGTTGCTCCCGGTTCGGTCCGGTTCTATAGAACCGGTAGTAAAACCAGCGGGAGGCTCCGCCCACCCACCACGACATCATTGTGATCTGTGCATGCGCAGAAGTGCACGCGCTCCCACTGCGAACCGGTAGTAAAGGTAAGTGAAACCCACCCCTGATAGATAGATAGATAGATAGATAGATAGATAGATAGATAGATAGATGTTAGATAGATAGATAAACAGATAGTTATTATTGCTGACAAACAGGAATGCAGCTTCCTCAGAGCAAAGTCTCTCTTTCTATTTATGCCGAATTGCTTTTCCAGCCCTCTCATTTGTTTGCTCATTTTTCTGCTTTTTTTTTTCTTTCCCTTTTTGCTTGCTGCCCTTGAAGCAAAGGCAATTGGTCTCTCCACTTCTGTGGGCTTCTGGGACGTGGTGACTCCCACCCCATATGGGTATGTGACGCATGCCAATTGCACGGGTAAATCACATTAACAATTCAAAAGCCAGCAAGACATTTGACTCAAGGATGAATACAGCCCTAATCTCTCCGGAGCCATTTCCCTAACGCCCGCCGATAGAATCAGGATGAGGGTGAGAATAGGTAAAATTGGACTCGTGTTGAGTTTTGGAGTTTTTCTTCTTCTTTTTTTCCTCCGGGTCTGGAAGGTGGGTGGTGTAGGGGGAGGAAAATAATAGAAATAAATAAAGTATCCATTGGCAGAATCTAAAATTATCCAAAGGAACCGAAAGGTGGGAATATCAGGGTTAAACATCTAACACACTGTTAAACAGTGTGCCAATGTCTGAGCCACAATTTCTTCACCCCCCACTTTTTTTACAAGTTTTTTATTTTTTTTTTTATTTTTTTTTACAAACATATCAATGTGTAGCACCTGGGTGTCATACATTCTAATACAAATAAAGCTAGTAGAATTAATTATAGTTATTACATTCAATCAACTTATATATTTCTAACAACGATACACATTTATATTAAGTTGCAGTCTGTCATTATTCAATTATTCCATGTTTTCTCTTGTTATCGCTTTTATTTTATTCTATAAGAGTGTGTACACTAATGTTCCCACTTCTCTTATTTCTATCACTTATTCTAACTTTTAATCATGTCACCCTTTATTAAAAGACGTTTTCTTTCCATCCTACCTAACTTCTAGTCATGTCATCTACATAAAAAAAAAAATGAAAAGAGAGAGAGAGAAGAGGAAAAGCAAATCAGAACAACAACAAAATGGAGAAATCATCGATCCATCGTCTCTTGTCACAGAATTTCTCAAGAGTAGCTCTGCTCTACGAAAGCAGCTTTTATTTTTCAGTGTTATCTTCCACGTGCGTAATAGATATTTTTTCCCCCTAATTTCCCTGAATGGCATTTTTATTGATTAATCAACGTATCAAATTTGTCTGCCGTTGACTCATCCCAACTAAACACAAAGGAAAATATCCTTAAAAAAAATCTATAGTATAAAAAAAACAATAACAGTGATACAGGCACCTGCCACATAAAAGCCCAGACTTAACAACTGTCGATAAAAAAGATAAGAAAAGTCGGGATAGTGAATGTGGCAGTACCTGGAGACAGCAGAAGAGAAGAAACTGGAAAAGACAACAAAATACAAACACCTGCGTACCTGTAAATTCTTATAATGTTTATTTGACTAAACACCTTCTACCTAGCCTGCCTCCTGAGTCCAGTGGTGGGATGCTGCCGATGTAACAACCGGTTCGGTGATCGTGCGCTTTGCACACCTTGTCCACGCATGCACAATTTTACAAATACTAACCTTCTGTGTTACCATTTGCGAGTAACACAGCTGAGGCGTTGCAATCCGCTCTGCTGCGCCAATCAGATGAGAAGATAAAGGTAAGTAAAGCGCAGGGCCGGGCAGGCGGGCCGACCTGATTGTCGGAGCGAACCAGTTCGCTCCCAGCTGATCGTCGGAACTACCGGTTCACCCAAAACAGCTGAACCGGTAGAATCCCACCCCTGCCTGAGATTCTTGTAACAAGGATAAATTGGAACAAAGCAATGTTCTTTCTTTAGATTTTTCAGAAACAGGGCAAGACAAAAACCGGGGAAATTTTCCTCAGAAGCCTTCTGATGTGATGCAACCCAAGACACCTTATTTTATGTCCATTTTCAGAGCATGGATTTTTCTCATTCTCCTCTTAGAATAGAGGTAGGCCACTATGGGCCTTTTTACAACCTGTGGACTTCAACTCCCAGTATTCCTGAGCCAGCATGGTTGGCTCAGGAATTCTGGGAGTTGAAGTCCACAGGTTGTAGAACAGGGGTGTCAACTCGATTTCATTGAGGGCCGCATCAAGGTTGTGTTTGACCTCAGGGGGCCGGGGTGGGTGTGGCCAGCTCAATGTCACTTGTGTCGGAGGGCACCTGTAGTGGTCCAAGCTCTCTGCCAGTGAAAACGGGCTCCCGAGCTCCATTTTTGGCTGTGACGGTTTCCTGTAACCCTCTGCCAGCGAAAACGGAGCTCGGGAGGGCCACACATGGTCCTCCCGAGCTCCGTTTTCATTGGCAGAGGCATCGTGGGCCAGTCCTTCGCTATTTCCAGGTCGGGCCCCGCGGACCAGATCCAAGCACCCCACGGACCAGATCCATCCCGTGGGCCTTGAGTTTGACACCCCTTTTGTAGAGGGATCTTAGATACCCAATCTTGTCCTAGAACATCTCAGTTAGTAGCTGCTGTGGAAACTCAATCAGGAGAAGAGCCAAGAAAATGGATCCAGGCTTAAGTCGGGCTATCTTTTAACTTCCCCATTTGGTGTCGTCAGCTTTGTTGAACGAGGAGCCAAGATGCCGTAAAGCCAAGTAGAGCATGGGATGTAAATTACGAACGGTTGTCTTCCTGCTTTACATGCCTAATTTGTTTATCACCTCTACCGAACATCCGTGCAAACAATTAAGCTTCTGCTGGGGGTTGCAGGGTGAGAAGCTGACATCCAAATAGCTCCTCTCATTGTTCGCCATCGACCGCGGATCGAACTTAAGAGATCAACACTAACAAGGGGGACCTCAGCTACTAATGGCTTTGTTTGTTGCATGCCAGTGGGCAAATTAAGCCTATCCATAGAATTATGGCCATTAGTGACTTAGGGTGAAATTAGCATCAAGCGCAGTCCTCCCATTGACAAACGTCAAGGAAATAATAATTGTGATCAATGTAAAAAGATGGGAGAGTTGGGGAGATTGACTTCCAATTAAATGGGATTGGAAACCTAGATATTTTTTTTGGGGGGGGGGCGGTAGGTTGGGGGGGGGAGAACATTTGGTTGAATCTGTCTTTCTTCAAGCATCAATATTCTGAAAGGTCAAGGTCTCCCTTCTATGGATGCCCATCAACTTCTGAAAGACTTGCTATGTGTAACGAGCATTTTGTGCATCTTATTAAAACATCTTTATGCATAGGAGGAACATTCTTCAGTTTCAACTTTTGGGGGCAGACCCGATCTTTTCCATGCTTAACTGTAACTTTGGACGATGTGGAACCAAACTCTGAAAGATCATGCTAATTCACATCCATCCCAGTTTGATGGCATCTTTCAAGCCAAGACGCAGGGACCTTTTTCATCTTACCCCAAAGAAACATGTTGTTGGTTAGTTCCTAAGTCATGCCTACCTTTTTGCAACCCCATGGACCAGAATCAGTAAAGCAAGGACTATCCCTGTGGCCACAATGGACTCCCAGTGTCCCATGGTCAGGCTTTAGATCAGGGGTGTCCAACCTCGGCAGTTGGTGACTTTTTTTTTTTTTATTAAATTTCTATACCACCCTACTCCCGAAGGACTCAGGGCAGTGAACAGCCACAGAATAAAACACATAAATACAAAAATTTAAAATAGAATAAAAACAAATTAAATAATTTGGCTGAACAAATTTAAAATACGCCATAATTAAAACAAATTAAAATTTACATTTAAAAAGGGGAGAAGATTTAGGCCAGGCATAAATAAAAAAGTCTTAAGCTCGTGACGGAAGGTGCGCAGATCCAGGATCCTCCGTATCTCCGGGGGGAGCTCGTTCCAGATCGTAGGTGCCCCCACAGAGAAGGCTCTCCCCCTAGGGGCTGCCAGTCGACATTGTTTGGCCGACGGGACCCGGAGGAGCCCCACTCTATGGGAGCGTACTGGCCGGTGGGAGGCTATTGGTGGTAGCAGGCGGTCCCGTAGATAACCAGGTCCTAAGCCATGGAGCGCTTTAAAGGTGATAACCAAAACCTTGAAGCGCACTCAGAAGACCACCGGGAGCCAGTGCAGCTCGCGCAGGAGGGGTGTTACATGGGAACTCCACGTCACTCCCATAACCACCCGCGCGAAGCACAAAGGACTTGAGGGGTCCTTTGTGCTCTCTGAGCTTGGTTGTTTTCTTGAAGACATGTCATTACCCAAACTAGGTAATATCATCAGTGGCTGGCATTGATAATATTATATTGATAATATTGGGCTTCAAAAATTTTAGCAATGGGTTCTCTGCCTGGTTGCTGGACGGGCTGCTGGATTTTGTTCTTCTAGTGCAGTGTTTGTCAACTGTGGCAACTTGAAGATGTGTGGACTTCAACTGGCTGGGGAATTCTGGGAGTTGAAGTCCACACATCTTCAATCTGCCAAGCTTAAGAAACACTGCTCTAGTGGTTCCTGTTACAGACCCAGGCAGCTTAAGATAGCTTGTCACCTGAGGTAAACTTCAAGAAGGCCCCAACTTCCATGGGGATAGAAGCTGACAGACCATTTAACCTTACTTCAGTGCAATGGATGATGATCCAATTTTTCATTATTCCCAAAGGCAGAAAATTAGCCCAAAGGGCATTTCTCTCTCTCTGTGTGTGTAGAACAGTTGTGACATCAGAACTAAGACAGAGTTGTGTGTTTGACTGTGGAGCCAAGCGTTTTTAGGGACAACTTTTGAAATATTTCTGTTAATTCCTTGAATGCAAAATAAAAGAAAGATGTAATCCTAGACTCTCCAGTTCATAAGGAGAGCAGTTTTTCTGTCAATGTGTTTCCAATACTCCAGAGATCTTTTCATTCAAAGGCCTTGTGAAGAGGCTCCATTTGAATATATGAATTAAATACAAATGTCCTTGAGTTGACAACAGCTCCTGTTTGACTATATGTGATTTTCTTGACATTATTTGTAAGTCGTCTGTCACTGTCTTCATTTTCATCTCTATTATCTCTCTCTCTTTCTCTCCCTTTCTATCTATGTATCATCTACCTCTCTCTATCTCTCATCTCTCTCTATTCTCTCTCTGTGTCTGTCTCTCCCTCTGTCTCTCCTCCTTTCTCTATTATGTATCAATCATATCTATCTATCTATCTATCTATCTATCTATCGATCGATCGATCGATCGATCGATCTATCCATCCATCCATCCATCCATCTATCTATCTATCTATCTATCTATCTATCTATCTATCTATCTATGTATCTATCTATCTATCCTTTCTCTCAGTCTCTGTCTATCTCTCTCCCTCTCTCGTTGTCTGTCTGTTTCTTTCTCTCTCTCTCTCTCATCTGTCTGTCTATCTATCTATCTATCTATCTATCTATCTATCATCTATTCTTTCTCCCAGTCTCTCTCGATCTCTCCCTCTCTCTCCCTCTATTGTCTGTCTGTCTGTCTGTCTGTTTGTCTGTCTGTCTCTCTTTATCATCTATCTATCTATCTATCTATCTATCTATCTATCTATCTATCCATCCATCCATCCATCCATCCATCCATCCATCCATCCATCCATCTATCTATCTATCTATCTATCTATCTATCTATCTATCTATCCTTTCTCTCAGTCTCTGCCTATCTCTCTCCCTCTCTCGTTGTCTGTCTGTTTCTTTCTCTCTCTCTCTCTCATCTGTCTATCTATCTACCTATCTATCTATCTATCTATCTATCTATCATCTATTCTTTCTCCCAGTCTCTCTCGATCTCTCCCTCTCTCTCCCTCTATTGTCTGTCTGTCTGTCTGTTTGTCTGTCTGTCTCTCTTTATCATCTATCTATCTATCTATCTATCTATCTATCTATCTATCTATCTATCTATCTATCTATCTATCTATCTATCTATCTATCTATTCTCTCGGTCTCTGTCTATCTTTCTCCCTCTCATTGTCTGTTTGTCTGTCTGTCTGTCTCTCTCTTTATCATCTCTCTCTCTATCTATCTATCTATCTATCTATCTATCTATCTATCTATCTATCTCTATCTATCATCTATCTATTCTCTTTCTCTCGGTCTGTCTATCTCTCTCCCTCTCATTGTCTGTCTGTCTGTCTGTCTGTCTGTCTGTCTGTCTGTCTATCTATCTATCTATCTATCTATCTATCTATCTATCTATCATCATTATCATCATCATCATCTATCCCCCCCTTTTAAATCAGCTGTTAATACCTTTTTCTCTTGTATATTTGGAGCAGTGTCCTCCCCCCTCCCATGTGCATTATTTTAACTGTCTTTTAAAAGTCTTTTGCACCCAGGACTCTTCCTTCTAAAGCAGCTGATTCACTGAAATAAAATATTGGGGGCGGAGGGGGGTGGGGCGGATTGTAATACAATTGGAACTTGAACAAATGTTAAAAAAGAGAGAGTACAAGCCTACATTTAACATCAGATTACACCTGGCAAAGAAATCATTGTTGGTGATGAATAGGCCATTTTGAAACCTCTGCCTCCCTATTCCCCCCCCCTCTTTCATTCCAAAGGAATTTATATTATCCAGTGAACAATTCAGTGGGCATTATTATGGTATTTCTGATTAGCATGTCTAGCCCTGCAAAATAGGATGCACTTCAGGGCCACTGGTTTTAATTGCCGCTTGATGATCGAAATCCATAAAAGACAAACCGCCAGCCCATTCTTTCTCTCGGATCCTCGCCATGTTTTTGAGAGACTGTTCTTGGAGGGCCATGAAAATAGAGTTCATTTTCATTTGCCTTTTGGTTTGTTTGTGAATTTAAGAGGAAATAAATACGGGCAAGCAGGTGTAATTATGAAATCATTCTGGAGAGGAAATGTGTAATCAATGCTTTCTGAAAACGCCATTTTGGGGATGCCAATCAAGGAGAATATTGATAGCTCAGGGTCGAAGGAGCTGCTGATACAGTTTTTACAGAGGAATCGTTGAGTCTGTCATCTGTACTTCTCTCACTGTCTGGTTTGGTACAGCAACTAAACAGGACAGGTACAGACTTCAAGGGATAGTTAGGACTGTAGGAAAAACAATTGCAATCAGCCTGCCTTCCACTGAGGATCTGCACACTGCACAAACTAGAAAAAGGGTTGAAAAAAAATAAATTCAGACCACTCATATTCTGGACATAAACTGTTTTAATTTCTCCCCTCAGGAGGATGGTGCCATAAGGCATTGCATGCCAAAATGTCCAGACACAAAAACAGTTTTTTCCCTAGTGCCATCACTCTGCTGAACACCTAATTCCCACAGCACTGTCTTACACCTGAAGATATTTACACATGTAGTAGGGCCGTATTACTGTTATCCTAATCTTTCCTATTACCTTCTACTATTGGAATCTTATGATTATATTACTTTGTTCTTTGTATGTGCACTGAGAGCCTATGCACCAGAGACAAATTCCTTGTGTGTCATATTGAAAGGACATAATAATAATAGAACAGGTAGAATTAGTGGGACATAATACCGCGTTTCCCCAAAAATAAGACCCTGTCTTATACTTTTTTGAACCCTGAAATAAGTGCTTGGCCTTATTGCCATGCGCTCAAAAGCCCGATTGAGCTTATTATCAGGGGATGTCTTATTTTGGGGAAAACAGGGTAGTAGAGTCAGTAGAATTGGTTTGACTTGCTGTTTTGCTTTGCTAAGAATTAGAATTGCCTCTGCCATTTGCTTCTACCAGTGATCTCACCTCTATGTTATTTTGTTTTTCTGTACCACTCCGTGCCTGGTGGATTTCTCAAGAAGCGGGGTTGCTACACACTCAGCCCCTCTGTTGCTAGGTGCTCAGCCCCCCTGCCCCTGCTCCTTGCTGCACAGCCAATGCAGGGCTACAGGGAAGGCATGGGCTCGGGTCCCAGAATTGGGTAGTAAGCTAATGCCTCTGGAGATATAAAAGGATGCCAGACCTTCCCCAAGGTGTGGCCTTTCCATGCATGTCTTTTTTGTATGTGTTTGCAATGGTTTTACCCAGTATTTTGTTTTTGGCCATAAATAATATCTGCTTCTTTTTGCAAGCCTCGTCTTCAGCCTCTCTCTTTGGTATTCTGGTGACTCAAGTGCATTTTGGGACCTTACACTATCACACTTTTGGTCCATAAAGAACATTTAATTCTAACAGAGGGGTCCTTGGTGCTCTCTGAGCATGGTTGTTTTCTTGCAGACTCTCTAGGCCCACGATGGCGAACCTATGGCACGCGTGCCACAAGTGGCCACACAGCACCCTCTCCGTGGGCATGCGAGCTGTCGCCCCAGTTCAGCTTCGCCGTGCATGAGCACGTGCCTCCCGCCGACCAGTTGGGTCTCTGCTGCGAATATGTGGGGGAGGGGGCACGTGCAGGGGGCCACTGGTGCATGCGTGTGGGCAGGGGGCGTATGTGCAGGGGTGTGCACACATGGCATTTTGGGGGTTCGGGCACTTGGTCCGGAAAAGGTTAGCCATCACCGCTCTAGCCAATATCATCAGTGCTAAAACACCAAAGAAACATCTGCAAGAAAACAACCAAGCTCAGAGAGCCCCAAGGGTCTTCATTTTGTGATGTTTTTGTGGTTAATGCTAGACTAGGGCCCAGGGGTGGGTTCTAAATTTTTTTACTACCGGTTCTGTGGGCGTGGCTTATTTTGTGGGTGTGGCTTGGAGGCCATGTGACTAGGTGGGCGTGGCTAGCTGGTCAGAGTCATTTCTGGAAGGTCCTCGCACTTACGACCAGTCCTCGCACGTACGACCTGACTCATTTGTTTTGCTTTTAACACTGATCAGCTGCAGGACGGCCCTTTGAAGCCCTGTGGCAAGAGTTTTAAACAGTTTTTTTCCCCTCTAGTCATCAGCTGGGACTCAGGAGGCAGCAATAGATTGGGGGTGGGGCCAAATAAAAGGTAAGAATAACGTGGGTGGGGGTGGGAGGGCGGGGGGGAGAACCGGTTCAGTGATGTCATATCGTCACCGCTACCGGTTTGGCCGAACCGGACCGAACTGGGAGGAACCCACCACTGCTAGGGCCTATATAGAATGAGAGAAACTAGTGCTGTGCACAATGTTTTTTTTTCTAACGTTATTTTTTAATAGTTGTCACTCAGTTTCATGACTGAAAATTTGCTTTCAAAGGAGGAAAGAATGTCACCAAGTACTTGATTCACTAATTTAGATAAAATGTGTTAAGGTGATTGTGTGAAGGTTCTTTCCTTTCACACTTCTGGTGAGTCTCAAGGGAAAAAGACATCAAGAAAAGGCAATATCTCCCATGTTTTATTTTTCAGAGTGGGAGGTGTGGGAGATGCAATAATGGGGAAAAAAAACATGTCCTGGAAAGCAGCAACTCCCATCACCTTTAAGCAAAAATGTCTGCATAAAAATACAACACAGAGAAATTAGGGAGAAATCCTCAAACACTTTGACGAAAAAGGTAAAAAAATAGGAGCTTGAAGAAGGAACTTCATGTAAATGATGCAGCAGATGTCTTTGCAGCATGATGTTAAATTATTTTGAAGAACTACTTGAGGTCTTCAAATCCATGGAAAATCTATAGGAGAATTGAGAAATGTAGCCTTATTTCTTTTTAGAAAAAACATACATTCCTTTTGTATCCAGCTTTGGAGGGGGGGGAGGAGGAGGAGAAGGAGGAGGAAATGAAGGAGAAGGAGGAGGAGAAGGAGGAGGAAATGGAGGAGGAGGAGGAGGAGGAAATGAAGGAGAAGGAGGAGGAATAGGAATAGGAGGAGGAGGGGAAGAGGAGGAGGAGGAAGAGGAGAGGAAAGGAGGAGGAGAAGAAGGAAGGGAGGAGGAAGAGGAGAAGAAAAAAGAAAGGAGGAGGAGGGGGTGGAGAAGAAGAGGAGGAGGAGGAGGAGAGGAGGAGAGAGGAGAGAAGAGAGGAGGAGGAGGAGAAGGATGGGAGGAGGAAGAGGAAAAAGAAAAAAGAAGAGGAAGAAGGAAGAAGGAAGAAGGAAGAAGAAGAAGAAGAAGAAGAAGAAGAAGAAGAAGAAGAAGAAGAAGAAGAAGAAGAAGAAGAAGAAGAAGAAGGGGAGGGAGGAGGAGGAGGAGGAGGAGGAGGAGGAGGAGGAGGAGGAGGAGGAGGAGGAGGAGGAAGGCCATCACCAAAATAATTTGGCAGAAGGTTCTAATTAAATCCATCGGTGGCCTTTTGTTTTATCGTTTTCAGAGGAAGACCATAGTGAAGGGGAGAAGATATTCTCCTGGTTGCTCATCGAAGGATGGCATTTCAGAAGGCAGACTCCCTTGCCTTCCTTTTATAGGAACCGGCAAACTATGCCCGGTTTCTTTCACCATCTGTTTACATTTGCAGCTACCTCCACGTATTGTGCCAAGATCCTTCAAGCTTTCACAAAAGCAGCTTGCTTCGTTACAGACATCAGACCGCGTGTATTTGCACACACGGTGCTCTCTGCGAGGTTTTTCATGCATGCGTGTCGATTGCTGGAGTTTCCTGCCCTTGTTGGCTGTATAACTGAAGGTTGGCAAGTGATTATGGAAGGTGGCATGGGTGAGGAAAAGGCCTGCTGATGAAGAGAGGAGAGCAACGGAAACATTTCATCTGCGATACGGTGTCTGTGGATTCCAACCCGCAGACCATGAGTCAAAAGATGAAGAGATGTGTAAATTCTCTGCATTGGCTGTTTAAGACCTCATCAGTACAAACATAGGGAAGTTGAAGGAGCTATAGAACATAGTTCTATAATAAATGTTGTTAGTTGCGAAGTTGTGTCCGATCCATCACGACCCCATGGACAACGTTCCTCCAGGCCTTCCTGTCCTCTATCATCCTCTGGAGTCCATTTAAGCTCATGCTGACTGCTTCAGTGACTCCATCCAGCCACCTCGTTCTCTGCCGTCCCCCTTCTTCTTTAGCCCTCAATCTTTCCCAGCATTAGGCTCTTCTCCAGTGAGTCCTTCCTTCTCATTAGGTGGCCAAAGTATTTGAGTTTCGTCTTCAGGATCTGGCTTTCTAAAGAGCAGTCAGGGTTGATCTCCTCTAGGACTGACCGGTTGGATCCAATGGACTCGTAAGACTCGCTTTGAACACCATAGTTCAAAGGCCTCAATTCTTTGACGTTCGGCCTTCCTTACGGTCCAAATTTCTCTATAATAATAGAACTATAATAGAGTTGGAAGTCTATGGAGATTCTCAGTCATCCAGGTCATGGTTGTCCCAAAGGTGCTTTTTCAAGAGGCAACTGGACTTTCTGGTTTTTCTTTGAAGACATTTCACTTCTCATCCGTGAAACGCCTTCAAAGAAAAATCCAGGAAGTCCAGTTGCCTCCTGAAAAAATCACCCCTTGGGACAATAGAGTTGGAAGGGATCTTGGAGGTCTTTTAAACCAACTCTGCTCAAGCCGAAGACCCTATACCATTCTGGACAAATGGCGGTCCAATCTCTTCTCGAAAAGTCGGGAACGACTAGCACATGTGCGAGGGGAACCTTTACCATTTACCTTTAGAAATTCATAGGACCGTGATGGCGAACCTATGGCACGCGTGCCACAGGTGGCACGCAGTGCCATATCGGTGGGCACGCAAGCTCAGCTCCCGCCACCTGATTTTTGGGCCTTCTGGGCCACCAGAAGTAGGGAAACAGGCTGTTTCCAGCCTCCGGAGGGCCTCGGGAGGATGGGGAAGGCCCGTTTTTTGCTTTCCCCAGGCTCCAAAGCCTTTCTAGGAGCCTGGGGAGGGCAAAAATGGCCTTCCCCACCCACCCTGGAGACCCTCCAGAGGCCGGAAAGTTGGCAAACGGGCCATTTCCTGCCTCTGGACGGCCTCCATGGGGGTGGGGAAGGCCATTTTCGCCCTCCCCAGGCTCCTAGAAAGTCTCTGGAGCCTGGGGAGAGCAAAAAACGGGCCCACCATGCCATCGTGTGCCAAAAGCGGGGGGAGCGTGCACTCATGCGCAGAGGGTGGGGTACATAGAATTATGGGTGTGGGCACGCACGCGGGGCGGCCCCCCATACTCCCCTCACTTTTGGCACACAATGGCAAAAAGGTTAGCCATCACTGTCATAGGAGAAAGCTGAAGGTGATTCAAGACGCCTTTCTCAAAGGGAGATGAATAAGCATCCCCAAAAAGTGTGTTGCTTTCTGTTGTTTTGTCCGCCTGGCAGAAGTTGTACTGCACGGAAAAACGCAACTAGCATCATCTCACGGCCCATTGTGTCGCCTGTGATGGAGTTGTTTGTTTAATAGCTCTGCCCTGCAGGTTTCGCAAGAATAACCATGCCGTTTTCTATCGTTCCAGCCAAATAAATAAGCTGCTTCGTTTGGGGGGAAGAATTATGTCTCCCCAAGTCTTTGACTTCTTTTTAACACTTTGGTGAAGCAGCGTCCCCCGGGAACGAAAACGACGGCCATGCCATGGCATTGATAAGGAGGTGGGACTTGCATCCGAGAGTCCTTGTCACTGAAGAGGGCTTTGAAGCTGCGGTATCCAAGCATGTGCCATGCCAGCCGAGGCTTTTTGGAAAGACTTTTTCTTTTTTGCTTTATTTTATTTTCACCCCCTCAGTAGCACTGTCACTTGGCTGGATTTTTAAAAGCTTGTGTTCTCAACATATATATTCCTGCCTTTGTTGCTACTCAACAAGGCAGCTCCTAGCTGGTCTTAACTGATCTTGGAAAGCTAAGCAGGGCTCCCTGGTTAATAGTTGGATGAGGACACCACCAGTTATCTCTCTCTCTCTCTCCCTCCCTCCCCCCCTCTAAATTTCTTTCTTTCCCCCTCTCCTCCCCATTTCCCTCCCTCTTTCTCTCTCCCTTTCTCCCTCCCTCCTTTTCTCTCCCTCTTCCCTCCCCCTCCCCCTCCCTCCTCTCCTTCTTTCTCTCCCCCTCTTCCTCTTCCTCTTCCTCTTCCTCTTCCTCTCCCTTTCTCTTTCTCCCCCTCTCCCTCTCTCTTTCTCTCTCCCTCTCTCCATCCCTTTCTCTCTCTCTCTTTCTCTCCCTATCACCCTCCCTCTCCCTCCTTCTCTCTCCCTCTCCATCTCCCTCCCTTTCTCTCCCTCCCTCTTTCTCTCTCCCCCTTTCTCTCTCCCCCTTTCTCTCCCTTTCTCTCCCTCCCTCCCTCTCCCTCACTTTCTCCCCCCTTTCCCCCTTCTCTCTGAAGTAGGTAATAAAAAGCCACTTCTGAACCATTGCCAAGAACTCAGGAACGCGTCTATGAAGTCACCAGGCGCAGAGCTCGACTCGAATACATTAAAGTCCCATCTAACGGGGGCCTGTGGTGATGTTATTGCTTTGCAGGGCGATGAAGACTTTGATTCGGTGTCACGGTGTTTTTACAGGCTGACTCGTTTGTGGTATATTGTTCTTTTCTTTCTTTTTTTTTTCCTGTTGCAAAACTAAAAGGGAAGCGTTATCGCCAGTGTCGAAGTCACCAAAATGATGCAGGAGATAAAGTTCACCTCCCTTAGTTAACCTAAGGCAGTCTCCACTTTTAATATACAGAAATGGAAGCTTCATGTTGTAGTTTGGCACCGAGAAGAAGCTTTCGTGGGGAAGGTTGCCCATTGCCCGCTCTGGATAGCAGATGCAAAACGTTGTATTTGTGCTCTTCCAGAAGCTTGCCTGTAGTTAGTAGCCAGAAAGAAACAGATGGCAATAAAGAATTGTGGCAAAAAAAAAACAACCCTCACCAAAAATAGGAAAATAAGGAATCACAGAGATAATATTTTTTCTGCTATTGTTCATCCATCCTTCTTCTTCTTTTAATCTAGAGAAGTCTGGGGGGTTTTTTTTTGCATTGGGAAAGCTTGGAATAGGTTTTAGCTATACAATTTGGGATGAACTTAGATTGGTGTGGGAGTAAGAATGGATTTCCAGAGGAAAAAAATTGCAGACTACAGAAACCATTTGCACCTCTCAGGTGACCCTGAGGATACAGATAAAACCTCCAAGTGGCCTCAATGACTCTCTAAAAAGAATGCAAATGACTAGCTGTCTGCAAGGAAGATAAATCCTTCCATTCCCCACAATCCAGTCAGAACTGAAGAAGCTTCTGGGATGAGAAGTGAAACGTCTTCAAAAGAAAAAACTGGCAAGTCCAGTTGCCTCCTGAAAAAAGCATCTTTGGGACAACCATAACCTGGATGACTGAGAATCTCTACAGGCTCTGAAATATTTCACACGTATTCAAGGATTAAAAAGGTGCCAAATTATTATTTTTTTTTAAAAGTTGTTTATTATTTTTAAATTTTTTTTTACAAACATAGCAATGTGTGAACAGTGTGGCACCTCATACATTCTAATGCAAATAAAACTAGTAGAATTAAACATAGTATTACATTCAATCAACTTATATATTTATAATAATACACATTTATATTGAGTTGCAATCTATCATTAGTCAATTATTCCATGTTTTCTCTTGTTATTGCTCTTATTTTATTATATAAAAGTCTATACACTAATATTGCCCCTTCTCTTATTTCTATCTCTTATTCTAACTTTTAATCATGTCACCCTTTATTAAAAGACGCAAAATTCACACCACGGGTCGTCCTCGACTTACAACAGTTCATTTAGTCACTGTTCAAAGATACGAGACACTGAAAAAAGCCAGTTTTATGACCATTTTTCACACTTATGACCATTGCAGCTTTCCCATGGTCATGTACCAAAAAAATTTAGACGTTGGGCAACTGTCTCATATTTATGACGGTTGCAGTGTCCTGAGGTCACCTGATCCCCGTTTGTGGCCTTCTAACAAGCGGAGTCAATGGGGAAGCCAGATTCGCTTAACAACCCTGTCGCTAATTTAAAACCTACAATGATTCCCTTTGTGGCAAAAAAAGTTTGTTGTTGTTAGTTGCGAAGTCGTGTCCGACCCATCGCGACCCCATGGACAACGTTCCTCCAGGCCTTCCTGTCCTCTACCAGCCTCTGGAGTCCATTTAAGCTCACTCCGACTGCTTCAGTGACTCCATCCAGCCACCCTCGTTCTCTGCCATCCCCTTCTTCCTTTGCCCTCAATCTTTCCCAGCATTAGGCTCTTCTCCAGTGAGTCCTTCCTTCTCATTAGGTGGCCAAAGGATTTGAGTTTCCTCTTCAGGATCTGGCCTTCTAAAGAGCAGTCAGGGTTGATCTCCTCTAGGACTGACCGGTTTGATCGCCTTGCAGTCCAAGGGACTCGCAGGAGTCTTCTCCAGCACCAGAGTTCAAAGGCCTCAGTTCTTTGGCGCTCAGCCTTCCTTATGGTCCAACTTTCACAGCCATCCATTGCAACTGGGAAAAGCATAGCCTTGACTATACGCACTTTTGTTGGCAGGATGATGTCTCTGCTTTTTAGTAACCCCATGGACAGTATCAAAAGGAAAAAAAAAAAGTTTGTAAAATGGGGCAAAACTCAGTTAAGAAATGTTCCACTTAGCAGCAGTAATTTTGGGCTCAGTTTTGGTCGTATGTTGAGGACCACCTGTAATCATTGCTCAAACAGTAAACAAAGGAATTAATTCCATGCTGAAAAGTGGGTGACCTGGAAATGATCAGGCAGATACTCTGGTACCCATTGATAATTTCTCCTTCTAGACTCTTCTTGGTGACAATGCATCTCATTACAATAATCACTTCTTTATTCTCGACGACTTGCTTGGCATGGCGTCTCCTTCAAAGCCGACTTTTAGAATCAAACGTTTATAAAAGAGAGAAAATTCTTCGGCGCATAAAGACAAGGAATCAGATGGGTCAAAGCATAATTAGCGGCAACCCAACAGAACTATTTCAATTAAGTCCTTTTTCCCCTTGAAATCTTCTAATTTTGGACGGAGAGTGGAATTCTGAAGTCCTTGCACCGTCAACATTGCCAATTATTCCGAAGCCCGCCGTTATCTTCCCGTTTCTAATGAGGATGTCTAAATAGACAATCCACAATTTGCTTCATTTCCATCTTCCTAGTTTGCATCGGTTACAACACGGTGAAATAATAAGGACTTGTCATGGCAGGCAACTCTGACCTTGTTTTACTTCCACGCTCACTTCCTATGGCCCTATTTTCTTTGGTTTTCGAAAAACAACTCCATTTCTCCACTTACGACAATTTGTTTAGTGAGCATTAGAAGTTACAGCACTGAACAAAAGTAATTTAGGATTGTTTTTGTTCTGATCTAGGCTTCCTGAGTCAGTAAAACAATGAGTAGTCCCAAAAACCTGTTTTATTTTAACAGTTGTGAATTCTGTTCATTCACAGATGAGTCCCAAATAGTTGTAAAAAGTCCTTCGGGATAAGGCTGATAATCACCCACCTTTAGAAAGTTTGGGCTTAGCTGTGGTCGTATGTCGAGGACTACCTGTAGAAACTTGAATGTTCTTGCTTTAGCTCTACGGATGGTTTTAAACTGAGGACTACTTCTATCTAAATCAGGGGTGTCAAACTCAAGGCCCGGGGGCCAGATCCAGCCCATGGGGTGCTAAGATCCTGTCTGAGGGGAGCCCCTTTTCGCTGACAGAGCGCTCGGGCCGCCACAGACGGCCCCTGACATGAGTGACGTCAAGCTGGCCACGCCCACCCTGGCCACCCCTCCCCCAAGGTAAACACAACCCTAATGCAGCCTTCAATGAAACCGAGTTTGACACCCCTGATCTAAATGCTTTCCACATTTAAAAGCGGGTGCAGCTCAAAAAAACAAAACAAAAAAAACAAAACAAAACAAAAAACAAGCCTCTCAAATATGCTAAGTAATTTTTAAACTGATTTTTTTTGCCTGACGGGCTAGTTTTTTAAGGTGCGATCCTTTAAAAAAAAACACCCGATAATAATAATAATAATAAATAATAATAATAATAAAAGATACAGAGGCAGGTTCTACTGGCAGCTCGTCAAAGCTCCATCACCTGGGGACATATCGGGGATTACAACAGGGAGAAACAATGAGCCTAATGCCCTTCGGGCTGTGAGATCTGCACCTGTAAATATCCGCATTGTTTTTCCTGGAAAGAAAAACCAAATTAAACACTTGGGTTTTTCATAGGCGGGATGCTCTAATTTATCCAAATCCATTTCTCCCTGCCACCCATCGGCAACGTCCCTAGGTCGCCACTACGGTGGCCCTCAGAAGAGTTTTCTGAAATGCTCAATGGCCCATTCTCCCCCCCCACCCCCTTTTGGGGGGCACAGGAGTCTGGTTTGCGTAGTCCCCATCCCCCACACCCGCCAATGCAGTCTGTTCTTCCGCAAAGCGGCTCCGTTCCCTCCATGTGCGATAGGAACATGTGTTCGAGATGCGATGCGCAGCTTTGGACGCTGTTCATCTTTCTCCTCCATCTGCAGGGGCTTTCGGGGGTTGACAAAATACCTCAGGATGTGTGTCGTATATGTCACAAACGCCCACATCGACACAAATACAGTAGGTGGCCGGGTTGGGGGGGGGAACTCCTCCGTTTCCGAGTCACTGTAAGTACTTAGAGGAGTCTGTCAGTGAAGCTGCCCTCCGTCCAAATGGCGGAGCTTTTTGGCTGGTTTTTTTTTTCCATTTCAAAGCAGGACAAGGCCGAGACCTCAGAGAAAGGGGGGTGGAGAAGAGAGAGGCCCTTGGAGCTGAATTGGGAGGGCTTGCAATGTTCAGACCTTGGCTCAGAGGGCAAAGGGCACCCAAATGCGCCACGTAGCTGTGAGAGGAGGAAAGGGGAGCCTTCGTGGTCGTTTTAGTGTTCAATAAAAGAGGCTTTTTAAAAGATTTTTTTTTTTTTAAAAAAAAGGTTTTCTGAGGGACCATCTTTCCATTTTTTCCTAACTATTTCTTTTACACAAGTTTGTTGCTTTTCTGTTCTGAAATGAGCGTCTAAACTTAACTTCCCCTTCCTAACTTCCTAACTTCCCCTTCCCCCTCTCTCCCTCCCTTCCCACTCCCTCTCTCTCTCCCCTCCCCTCTCTCTCCCCTCCCCTTCCTTCCTTCCTCCTTCCCTCCCTCCCTCCTCCATCCCCCTCCCCTCCCTTCTTCCCCCTCCCCTCTTACTGCCCCTCCCCTCCCCTCCCCTTCCTTCCTTCCTTCCTTCTTTTCTCCCTCCCCCCTCTCTCCCCTCCCCCCTTCCTTCCTTCCTCCCTCCCCATCTCTCCAACCCCTTCATTCCTTTTCTCCCTCCCTCCCTCCCTCCCTCCCTTCTCTTTCCCCTCCCTCCCTTCCTCCTCCCTCCCTCCCCTTCCTTCCTCCCTCCCCCCTCCCCTCCCCTCCCTCCTCCCTCCCTTACCCCATCGCTCCCCTCCCCCCTCCTTCCTTCCTCCCTCCCTACTCTCTCTCTCCCCTCCCTCTCCCCTCCCCCTTCCTTCCTCCCTCCCTTCTCCTTCCCCTCCCTCCCTTCCTCCTCCTTCCCCCTTCCCCCTCTCTTCCCTCCCTCCCCCTCCCTCCCTAACTTCCCCTTTCCCCCTCTCCCCTTCCTTCCTTCATTCCCCCTCCCTCTCCTCTCCCTCCCTAACTTCCCCTTTCCCTCCTCTCCCCTTCCTTCCTCCATTCCCTCTCCCCTCCCTCCCTCCCTAACTTCCCCTTCCCCTTTTTTAATTTATAAGTTTGCTTTTCAAGTAAAAAAGAACATTCTGGTAAACCTGGTTTACTGGGTTAGATATTCTCTCAATGCAATTGATGAGATAACTTATTTTAACCCTGTCATTGCCTGGCCCTATTTTGGTTGAAATGTAACCCTATGGGGTTAGTTGAGTAGATCAGCTGACCTCTTTTTCAAAGGTCCTTAATCTGCTGATCCACAGGACCAACATTACATAACTATACAACCTGTTCAGCAGGTGGTGGCAGAGTCAACATTACACCGTTACGGGCCAGAATCTATCCACATACTAAAGTCATACTTAACCAAATCTTGCTGCTGCATTTGCACAACATTCTGTGCCCAAAACAACTCAACCGTATTGTGGTTTCATAGCATGATCTGGTTCATACAACGTGAAAAAAGAGTGACCTGATACTGCCAATACACTGAAACAGATGAGCCAATTCCTGCACTTAGGAAACTATTTACACGACTATTTGAAAGTGGTGTCCTTGCTCCTCACGTCGTTTGAAGCTAGTTTGCCTTTATTTATGGCCATATTCGGAAGCATTTGGCTGTGTTTCGTTTTAAGGAAAGTTGAACATTGTTACTGTGGAGCCAGATGGGCAAACAAACAGGAGGGTAAACATACAAGCCGAGGACAAGCGCAGAGTAGATCCCTGCTCCTACTGTGATCGGAGGACACAAGCTGGCTGTGGGTGATGGGCCCTGTAGTGCAAAATTGGAAGGTTGATTTGGACGATGTCAGATATCTAGAAAAAAATTGCTTCCTTGTTTGTACCCTTTTCTTCTTTGTCTATCGGGAAGGAAAAACAATGTGAGAAAACAAGGTTACGTTGGAAGGAAACATAAAATGTAATAAGGGAGGGAGGGAGGAAGAGAGGGACCTGAGGGAAGGAGGGGAGGGGAGGGAAGGAGGAAAGGAAATGAAGGAGGTGGAAAGAAGGAGGGAGGGAGGGAGAAAGGAAGGGATAGATGAAGGAATGGAGGGCAGGAGAGAGGGAGGGAAGGAGGAATGGAGGGAGGGAGGGATGGTGGAGGGAAAGAGGAAAGGAGGGAGGCAGTGAAGCAGGGGGAAGAAAGGAGGGAGGGAGGGAGAAAGGGATAGATGAAGGAAAGGAAAGAAGGAGAGAGGGAAGAAGGAAGGAAGGGGGAGTGAGGGAGTGGAGTAGAGTGGAGGGAGGGAGGAAAGGAGGGAGGAAGTGAAGGAGGGGGAAGGAAAGAGGGAGGGAGAAAGGGAAGGATACATGAAGGAATGGAGGGAAGGAGAGTGGGAGGGAGGGAGGAATGGAGGGAGGGAGTGGAGTGGAGGGAGGGAGGGAGGAAAGGAGGGAGGAAGTGAAGGAGGGGGAAGGAAGGAAGGAGGGAGGGAGAAAGGGAGGGATACATGAAGGGAGAGAGGGAGGAAGGGAGGGGGAGGGAGGGAGGAAAGGAGGAGGGAAACAGGGAGGAAGGGAGGAAGGGAAGGAAGGAAAGAGGAAGAAAGGGAGGGAGGGAGGAAAAAGGGAGAGAGGAAGGAAAGGAAAGGGGGAAACAGGGAGGGAGGAAGGGAGGGAAGAAAGGTGGCAGGGAAGAAGATACTTATTGATAAATCAGTGAATGAGGGTAAGACAAACAGAATGCAACCATCATGCAGCCGTGGAACTAAATCCAGGCGATTCCCTGCAGTGTGATGGGTGTGTAAGCATGATCGACTCTCCCTCTTCTCCCCCCCTTCCGCCCCCCCCCTTGCAAGCTGCAGGGCCAGAAGGTGGGGTGGTGCCTTTGGATAATGACAGCAGAAGGCAAAGGAATCAGACAGCTGGCAAACTGTCCCTCTATGCTACCCAGAAAGCAGCAAGGAACATCCAGAAGCTGTGATGGCTGAATGGCTCACTTTGCAGGGAAAAGGGAGACAAAAATAACAACTAGTCAAAAAGGCTCCCCTCAAACCACTGTGGTCCAAAGCCCCCTGCCGGGTGTAAAGGCGTCCCCCCCCTCACCCCAATTCTGCTACAGGGATATCTTCCAAGCTTTGCCCAATGTTTCCAACAATTAAATGTGGGAAATTCTGTTCTGTTCCGTTCCGTTCCGTTCCGTTCCATTCCGTTCCGTTCTACTCCACTCTGATTCTATTCTATTCTATTCTATTCTATTCTATTCTATTCTATTCTATTCTATTCTATTCTATTCTATTCTATTCTATTCGTGGTAGTAGGCGGTCTTGCGGGACCGCCTACTACCACCAATAGCCTCCCACCGGCCAGTACGCTCTCACAGAGAGGGGCTCCTCCGGGTGCCGTCGGCCGAACAATGCCGACTGGTAGCCCCCAGGGGGGAGAGCCTTCTCTGTGGGGGCACCTACTATCTGGAACGAGCTCCCCCCGGAGATACGGAGGATCCCGGATCTGCGCACCTTCCGCCGCGCTCTAAAGACCTTTTTATTTCACCAGGCGGGCCTGGCCTAACTTTCTCCCTCTTTTTAAACATTTTTAATATTTTTTAGTATTTTTAATATTCAAAGTTTAAATTTGTTTTAAATTGATTGGGGTTTTAAATCTGTCTGGGCCAAACTATTTAATTCGATTTTATCTCTGCTTTTTAAATTTTGTATGTATGTATTTTATTGTTGGCTGTTCACCGCCCTGAGTCCTTCGGGAGTAGGGCGGTATATAAATCAAATAAAAGTAAAAGTAAAGTAAAGTAAAAGTAAAGTATTCTATTCTATTCTATTCTATTCTATTCTGTTCTGTTCTGTTCTGTTCTGTTCTGTTCTATTCTATTCTATTCTATTCTATTCTATTCTATTCTATTCTATTCTATTCTATTCTATTCTATTCTATTGAAAACATCCTCTCATTCAAGTGAACTCATCCAGCCCAACCAGAGTTTGACAATATCTGAGCTTGGTTGTTTTCTTGCAGACATTTCATTACCCAAACTAGGTAATATCATCAGTGCTAGTAAGGAGTGGGATTTCCAGCTGAAAGGAAAACTCAGAACAGAAAACTCAGAGAGCTGACAACAGAAACACTTAAGTAGAGCCATTAAGATAAGGGGAATCAGGCTAAAAATAAACTCTCCAAGGTAAACCTAAACTTCCTTTTCCTGCCCGCTGACAGGATTAACTCTTAAAACAAGAAAACACAAAAGCCCGGATAGGATTAACCCCTTAAATTTCTTCTCAGCATCTGTGGTGTGTCCCAGCTGGGAACGAACTGGGGAAATTTCTTCCAACAGTATGGTGCCATCAACTGGACACAACATTTAAAATGGGATTCTGACCAATGCAGAAAACAGTAAAGTGAAGCCCCTATCTTTCACGAACTGAAAACTATATATATTTCTTTTGGTGACGCCTAGAATTAAAAAGTTGCCTTTTTTGCAGCTAATTCACACCACTGACTCAGAGTCAGCTTGACTTCAGCAACCAGGAATTTCTATGCGATTCCTGATTTTTGTTTCTCAAGGGAAGAACGTGGCATTCTTTTATTTTGACAGCTTCTCCAACCTCACAAGGTCATTCTGACCTTGCATTTCTGCCTCCAAGAGAATTAGGGATCTCACCCAATTTTGTGTCATCTGCAAATCTGAGAAGTGCACTTTGCTCAACCGGGACTGAATCTTGTGGTATTTACTTCATTGAAAACTCCTTCCAGCTCAATGAGGAACTCCTGAGTAGCTGACTATAAAATTTATTTTTAAAAAATGTGTTCACTTCAAAAGTGGTATACAGCTGGTTTGGACTGGTTCGAGCGAACCGGTAGCAGAAATCATGCTCTATGCCAGGGGTCAGCAACCTGCGGCTCCGGAGTTGCATGCGGCTCTTTGGGCCCTCTGCTGTGGCTCCCTGTCAGGTGATCCCACCACTGCCTTGCCCCGCCCCTCACCCTTCCCTCCCAGTCACTCCTCGTCTGGCCTGAGAAGGTAAGGGCGACAGTGGGGGATGGAGAAAAGGCCAGGGCAGAGACAGAGAGATACAGAGAGAGGGGGAGAGAGAGAGACATAGAGAGATACAGAGAGAGAGGGAGGGGGGAGAGAAAGAGATGTCAAAATGATTTTGTGATTCCTGGTGTTTTTTAATAACTGGTTCTCTGCCCTAATAACCAGTTGGGTAGGCGTGGCTGGGGGGGGGTCATGTGACTGGTGGAAGTGAGTGACATCGAGTTGGCCACGCCCACCCAGCTCTTGTGGCTCCTGGTGTTTACTTTTCTGTGGGAAACGGGTCCAAATGACTCTTTGAGTATTTAAGGTTGCAGACCCCTGCTCTATGCCGTCCTATTTAGGTATGTTTTTGAAACCAGGCGCATGTGCGCGAAGTGTGTGTGCATGGGTGTGGCGAACCAGTGGTAACAAAAAGTGAAACCCACCACTGGTTCACATAGGTATTGCAATATTATAAATGTACAGTAGGTATTGTCAGATTGTCTGGAATTTTATTTTGTTTTGCTTTGTTGTTATCACTTTTATTTGTTTATTTGTAAATAAAAAATAATTCAAGGTGGCAAAGATATCCAACACACACCTTCCTCCTCCTATTGTCCCATAAAACAAGAACCCTGTGAAGGTGGTTGGACTGAGAGAGGACTGACCCAAAGTTACTAGCTGGCTTTCATGACTAAGGCAGGACTAGAACTCACATTCTCTTGGTGATTGACCTAGCTGACTTTCTTGGCTAAGGTGGGACTACAACTCACAATCTCCTGGTGATTGGCCGAACGTCAGTCAGCTGGCTTTCTTGGCTAAGGCGGGACTAGAACTCACAATCTCCCGGTGATTGGCCGAAAGTCAGTCAGCTGGCTTTCTTGGCTAAGGCGGGACTAGAACTCACAATCTCTTGGTGATTGGCCGAAAGTCAATCAGCTGGCTTTCTTGGCTAAGGCGGGACTAGAACTCACAATCTCCTGGTGATTGGCCGAAAGTCAGTCAGCTGGCTTTCTTGGCTAAGGCGGGACTAGAACTCACAATCTGAATCAGTGATTCACTTAACAACTGTGGCAAAAAATATTGTAAAATGAGGCAAGACTCACTTTAACAAAATGCCTCACTTAACAACAGAAATGTTGAGTTCAATTGTGGTCTTACGTTGAGGACTACCTGTACATACAATTTCAAAGAAAAGTGTGAGTACACTTAGCTTTACTACTAAAGTGAGTACATCTAAAAAGAACTTTAAAAAGTGAAAAAAATACAATAGAAAAAAATATATAATTTACAAGTTATAATAATTAGTGGTTACAATTAGAGCCAGTTTGGTCTAGTGCAGGGGTGTCAAACTTGATTTCATTGAGGGCTGCATCAGGGTTGTGTTTGATCTCGGGGGGGGGGGCGGGTGTGTGTGTCCAGGGGCATGTCCAGTGGGTGTGGCCAGGGGTGCGGCCCAGGGGTGGGTTCCACTTAGCTTTACTACCAGTTCGCAGCAGGAGCACACACGTGCACGAGCAAAGTGAGCGTGCGCGTGCACACTTCTGCGCATGCACAGAAGCTTCTGCACATATGCAGATCACCCACGATGACATCGTGGAAGGTGGGCGGAGACTCCCGCCGGTTTTACTACCAATTCTATAGAACCGGACCAAACTGGGAGCAACCCACCACTGGCGTGGCCAGCTCGATGTCACTCTTCGAGGCTCCGTTTTCAACCGCGACGGCCTCCTGCAGCCATCTGCCAGTGAAAACGGAGCACGCGGCCTCCCCGGGCCTCCATTTTCACTGGCAGAGAGCTGCAGGAGGCCATCGCATCCAAAAACGGAGCCCGGGCGGTCGTTGCACGGGCTCCCTGAGCTCTGTTTTTGCAAGCAGAGGCACCCTGGGTAGTCCTTCACTGTTTCCAGGGCAGCCCTGTGGGCCAGATCTAAGCACTCCACAGGCTGGATCTGGGGCCTGGGCTTTGAGTTTGACACCCCTGGTCTAATGGTTCAGATCTGAGGTCCGAGAGAGCTGGGCTTTCGTTTAAATAAATGAACAAATAAACAAACAAATCAGCAGTGAGTCAAACAGAAACAGATCCTGAAAAATCACCCAGGGTGCTCCATTTGTGAACATAACAGGGCGTTGGTGACGATGGGGAGCAGCTTTAATGATGGAAAGTTATTTAGTGCAGCATAGAGTTAATTGCTTCTAATCACTGCTTACATCCATCTGGTTTTATGGTAGACAACAAACCTCTTCATCGGATTTGCTCATTAGGCATATTGTAAATCACAGAAATATCCTGGCATTTCACATATTGTGATCCTATTAGCCAGGCTGCATTTCTTGCCTAGCCTAGGAAACAAAGCATCACAGCAGCGTCGCTATTAAGATGCAGTCAGATTTGAATAACCAATTTATTTATTTACTTCAACGTTTTTCAACCTTGGCCACTTTAAAATGTGGGGACTTCAACTCCCAGAATTCCCCAGCCAGCCATGAAATCCATTTTATGAGGTGGGGACTTCAACTCCCAGAATTCCCCAGCCAGCCATGAAGTCCACCTTAAGATGCAGGGACTTCAACTCCCAGAATTCCCCAGCCAGCCATGAAATCCATTTTAAGATGTAGGGACTTCAACTCCCAGAATTCCCCAGCCAGTCATGAAATCCATTTTAAGATGTAGGGACTTCAACTCCCAGAATTCCCCAGCCAGCCATGAAGTCCATTTTAAGAGGTGAGGACTTCAATTCCCAGAATTCCCCAGCCAGCCATGAAGCCCACTTTAAGATGTGGGGACTTCTGGGGATTGAAGTCCACAGATCTTAAAATAGTCAAGGTTGAAAAACACTGATTTATTTACATACATTGTGTAGCTGCCCATTGTCAGATGTAAATGCCTTATTCTCTAATGTGTAAATAGTATATGAATGGGGTATCAGGGGTTAACTTATTCTTCACTTCTTAATGTATTCATAATTCACTACTCCCACTTATAGCTCCACCCATTGTATATATAAGGAGCCACCTACACCCTTTTCCTTGCTTCTATCTGTGAATATTCAGTGAATATAGAATACCTATTGTAAATAAAAGGAAGTATATTTAAACCTTTAACTCTCACTAATATTATTGAGTCTGATCCTGAAAATATTGCAACAAGCTGGTAGCAGAGGATGGTTAATTGACTCAATAAAAACTTAAAAATGTCTAAGAAAGATAGGCCCAACACCAGGGCCTACAGCAAAGAAATGGAAACAGAACAAGAAATAATCAACGAATCCACAAACGCAATTTCGAGAGAATCCGAAGAATACACCACTGAAGACGAAGAAATAATAGACGAAAATGATGACCAGGAGGAAATCGAAATAGAGAATAACGAACTCAGGTCAGAGATATTAAAACTATTAAAAACCCAGAAGAATGATGAAAGCCTCATCGCGAACCTCCAAGAAATGCTGAAGAACAACGGAGCAGCGAGAGAGAAAAACATCACTAATGAGAAGTCTAAAGACCCAAAAATAGTGAGTGATATGACTGCAGAGAAAGTCATTACGAAGAAGAAAAACAGTGATCCCGCGCGAAATTTTGAATGGCAGCCATCTTGGTTTCAACAGGCCTCCAAGGTGAGCGAAGCAGAGCCAATCAAAATGCTCAATTCAAAATTTCTGGCACGAAAAACGTTATCAGACAACGAAAATGAAAAAGAAGATTCGAACTCCTCAGAAGAATCAGAATCAGAAAGTGAAGATGACTCAACAAAATCCCAAATAAAATCAGCAATGAAAACACTTTTTGCTGCATTTGGGCCAAAACTAAAAATTACCAAAGAGCCACCGAAGAAGCGAGCGAGCAAGCCGATACCTCAAGACCTGCCCGCTCCCATCCTGACTTCGAAAGCGACGACGCCCGAACCCAGAGAGCCTTGTCGATTCCGCCCTACACCACAGACCGAAGCAAGTGCCAACGCTCCCAAAAGAGAAAGGAGAGCAGCCGCCGTCGTCAGAACTCCCAAGGTCGAACCAGAGACCGACTCGTCTGAAGCAGAGCAGAGCGAGCGAGCCGCAATGGAGAGAACCTTCCACGACGACTCCAAAGAAGAAATGGACAACGCGCATGCGCGAAACTACGCAGACGGTCCGGGAAGACATGAACTGGCGAGAGAACCACGCAGACTCGTTGCGAGCATCCCCATGCCGTTTTGCAATTTTCTACACTTGCGAGACCACGGACTGCCCCAGGTCGTAAGTAATGGACAAAATAATGTCGGAAATTTACCCAGTGACTTCCCAAAACTAAGGGTTGATGGCATTAATTTGCAAGAATGGTATCAACAACTCCAGGTTGTCTTTATGAAGGAAAATTTACTATTTTTTATCACTAGTCCCCCAAAAAGACCTTGGACTTTAAAAATAGATTGTTTACACCATAGAGCATTTTTCTTAATAATATCTAGTGTGTCTCCTGCAATGTATCATAGCATCAAACCTAATCTGACTGTTTCAGAAATTATTCAATACATGTTTAATTTGTTTCACAGCGATAGTGTGGCTACCACCACAAGAATGTCTAAGGATTTCTTTTCATCTAGAGTGAAACCAGGGGTTTCCATAAGTGAGCATTTAATATCTTTAAACAAAATAAGAGCTGAGCTGCATTTGAGGGGGGAGGTGATTTCAGACCAAACAATGAAAAGTGTTATTATCAACTCACTTGATTCATCATGGGACAGTTTTATGTCACATTTAGACACTATCAATCTAGGATATTTATCCATAGAAAGTCTATCCAATAAATTGATAGCAGAAGACAATTCAAGAAGAAATCGTTCTAGCAATCACACAGAACACAAACCTTATAGGAAAGTAGCTTTCCAAGAAAAATATAATGAAACATTTAAATGTCACAATTGTGGATCCAGGGAACACAATAGAAGAGATTGTCCCAAAATTTCAAAGGAAAGACATAGGTCAGAATATAGGAACAAATACAATTATAGACAGTCTTCCATAGATAGACATAGATATAGAAGCCCACCAAATTACAAAGAGAATAGAGGGGGCAGAGATAATTCAAAGGATAGAAAATCTGGTTCACTGAATGGATTAAATAAACAAGACAACACTAAAATACAGCAAAATGAGAACAATAATTGGCTTATTGATTCTGGAGCAACTAATCACACCACTAATAACAAAAATATATTGTCTTCATTTACAGAAGATAAATTTGTAATAAAGGTAGCTAACCAAGAAAAGGTTCAAGTATTAGGCAGAGGAAATGTAACCTTGCCTGGTCTAGGAAAAATAGAGGGGGTATTGTTAATACCTGAAATACCTCATAACATACTAAGTGCCATAAAACTAAGTAGAGATTCTGACATTAATATAGTTTTCTCAAAGGGAAAAGCGACTTTGGAGAAGAATAAAATAAATATAGGCACTGTGATGATTAAAGGAGGCCTACCTTATCTGATAACAAAGGAAAAATGGTTGCATAACATTGATTCAAATATGGAAGATTGTATTGAAGCAGATGATGAAAATATTAGCAACAGTGACAATGATGAATGTAAAATATCTCATGATCACGCAGATGCACACAATGAAAAAAAACCAAAAATAGGTAAACCAATTCATGATGAGTGTGCTCACATCTTACATAGGAAGTTAGGACATGCCAGTTTTCCTGTAGTACAAAAAATGACTGAACACGCAGAAGGTGTCAAAATAAAAAATTGTGAAAACTATTTGGAATGCTCAGTATGTAAATCTACAAAACTAAAAACTAGTCCCAGGCCAAGAAAATCTACTAGATCAACTAACAAAATTTTTGACTTAGTACACATGGACTTAGTTGGCCCATTAACTCCATCAATCACCTATAGAAAACGTTACTTCCTGACAATAGTAGACGATTATAGCCGTTATGGGTTTGTTTATACATTAAAACACAAAGATGAAACCTTTCAAAAATTTAAGGAATTTTACAAACGCATAGAAACACAACACAATATCAGAATAAAACAAATTATGACAGATAGGGGATGTGAATTCATGTCTAAAGAATTCTCCCAATGGTTAAAGGATAGAGGAATGCTACATTACACGTCTAGTCCATTTTCTGCGTTTCAGAACGGGATTGTAGAGAGAAAGAATTCCACATTACAAACCATGATTAGATGCACATTGGAGGATGCTGGCTTAAGCAAACAATTTTGGTCAGAAGCCTTACATTATTCAAATTACACACAAAATAGAACCTGGTCCAGTATTGTAAATAAGACACCATATGAAGTAATGTATAATAGGAAGCCAAAATTAGCACACATGCACATATTTGGAGTCACTGCAGACGTACACATACCTAAACAGTTGAGAAGAAAGGGAGAAAACGTATCCAGAAGACTCAGATTTATGGGATATGAAACTGGCACCAAAGGGTACAGATTCATTGATAATAATAACAAATTTATAGTTTCCAGAACAGCTGTGTTCCATGAACAGGCCAACTGGTCTAAATTACATCTTAATGAAATATTTCCAAATAAATGTAAAGATACAAAATCTCATGAGAAAGAGACCATAGAAAAACAGAATATCAACAAATATAAAAGCAAAACCAAAACTTGGACAAATAGCCAACACAAAATAAAGACAGACACACTAACAAAAAAAGAAGCAAGATATTTGCATGATAACAATAGCAAACCTGAAAGAGTCATTAGAAACAACAGAAATCAAATGCCAAATAAATACAGAGATTACATAATGCATATGGATGGTGAGCCAATAACGCCTAATACTTATGAGGAAGTGTTAAAACTCCCTCGTGAAGAAAAAGAAAAATGGGAATTAGCTATGAAAAAAGAGATGGAAAGTTTACAAGGATTAAATGTATTTACACCTGCAATTGCACCTAAAGATAAAACAATTATTGGTACCAGGTGGATATATAAAATTAAGAACTTAGAAGGAGGCAATACTCTATATAAAGCTAGATTAGTTGCACAAGGTTATGCACAGAAATATCCGGAGGACTATACTGACACGTATTCCCCCACTGTAAGAACAGAGAGTGTCAAAACAGCTCTAGTGGTAGCATCAGCACTCAATCTTGATGTATTTCAATATGACATACAGACTGCGTATCTACACGCAAAACTAGATAAGGAAATATACGTAAGAGCACCTCACAGTCAATACACCAACAAAAATGAAATTTGGCTGTTGAACAAGAGTTTATACGGATTAAAACAATCTGGTAAAAGATGGTATGATTGTTTAGTAAAAGTACTTAAGACCATGGATTTCAACGCTACCACTGCTGATAACTGTTTCTTTGTCAAAAAGGGTGATGATTACATTGAATTTGTGTTGATTTATGTAGATGACATTTTGTATATAGGAAAACACAAAGAGAGAAGAGAAACTTTTGTAAATAAGTTAAATGAACATTTCTCGTTGAAATCTCTAGGTAAAGTGAACAAATATCTTGGTGTTCAAATTAATAAGACTAGAAGGGGATTCAAACTTACTCAGAGAGATAAGATTATAGAACTTTTAAATAAATGCAATTTAAACAATGCCAAACCCTGTGATACTCCTATGCAAACTGATTTTCTTAGAAATACTGATGAATCTTCACCTGAATTCAAGGATAACACGTTTTATAGATCAATCATAGGTTCACTTCTTTATATATCTAATTGGACTAGACCAGATATCGCCTTACCACTCAATTTATTATCCAGACACGTCAGCAAACCAACAATGTATCACTGGGAAGCTGTTAAAAGAATTTTAAGATATCTGAAAAGTACACTAGATTTTTGCTTAGTATTAGAACCTAGTGATAATAAAGAACCAAAGCTTGCATGTTATGCAGATGCGGACTGGGCTGGAGACACATCATGCAGAAAAAGTACATCTGGTTATATTTTTCTCTTAAATGACTGTCCAGTTTACTGGTATACTGGTAAACAAGAACTAGTAGCCACTTCAACGACAGAAGCGGAATATGTTTGTTTATCCAAAGCTGCAAATAACCTTGTATGGTTTAATGATTTAATTTCAGATGTTTGGAAAAAACCTGCTTTGCCTTTTGTTATGCATGAAGACAATAAAGCAGCCATTGAAATATCTAGATCTGATGCCATTGGACAAAGGTCCAGGCATATAGATATAAAATTTAAACATGTGAGACAGTTATCTCAGGATGGATTTATTAAAGCAGTGCATTGTGATACTTCAGAACAATTAGCTGACATATTGACAAAGCCTTTACCTTCTAAGCAACACAAATATTTAACATCTAAATTGTATGTCTTGTATTGTCCTGAATCTGAATGTAATTGGTGTTGTATAACGAATCGGCATTTAGAGGGGGATTTGTCAGATGTAAATGCCTTATTCTCTAATGTGTAAATAGTATATGAATGGGGTATCAGGGGTTAACTTATTCTTCACTTCTTAATGTATTCATAATTCACCACTCCCACTTATAGCTCCACCCATTGTATATATAAGGAGCCACCTACACCCTTTTCCTTGCTTCTATCTGTGAATATTCAGTGAATATAGAATGCCTATTGTAAATAAAAGGAAGTATATTTAAACCTTTAACTCTCACTAATATTATTGAGTCTGATCCTGAAAATATTGCAACACCCATATCACAAAAATGACGCTGGGGTCCATACAATTGTTTCTTAAAAATTTCTGCTGTAGGTTATAAAGTACCGTCTTTCATTGAAGTTTCCATTGAAGTTCAAGCAGGGTCCATTGTCATTTGGGGTTCAAGGCATTATGGGAGAATAAACACTGAGGCCTGTAGTCCTCAGTGTCTATTCAGGTAGTCCTTGACTTACAACTGTTCCAGGTAGTCCTTGATGTACAACCGTTCGTTTAGTGACCATTTGCAATTACAACGGCACTGAAACAAGTCACTTATGACCGTTTTTCACACTTACGACCGTCGCAGCATCCCCATGGTCATGTGATCAAAATTCAGACGTTTGGCAACTGACCCATGTTTATGACGGTTGCAGTGTCCCGGGGTTATGTGATTCCCTTTTGTGACTTCCTAACAAGCAAACACAAAGGGAAAGCCAGTTTCGTGACTAACTTAACAGCTGCAGTGATTCACCTAACAACTGTGGCAAGAAAGGTCGTAAAATGGAGCAAAACTCACTTAACGACTGTCTCGCTTAGCAACAGAAATTTTGAGCTCAGTTGTGGTCAGAAGTCAAAGACTACCTGTATCTTATTATACTCCCATGACTGAGTTTTGTTACATTCAGGTCCGGGCGTAGCCTTCTCAAATTGGGCTGCATTTGGAACCCCACTGAGCTTTTTGATCGAAAGGTTGGCAGTTCAGCGGTTCAAATCTCTAGTGCCACACAGAGGTAGTATTCAGCAGGTTCTGACCAGTTCTGGAGAACTGGTAGCGGAAATTTTGAGTAGTTCGGAGAACCGGTAAAAGCCAACTCTGACTGGCCCCATCCCCATCTATTCTCTGCCTCCCGAGTCCCGGCTGATCGGGAGGAAATGGGGATTTTGCAGTAACCTTCCCCTGGAGTGGGGTGGGAATGGAGATTTTACAGTATCATTCCCCTGCCACGCCTACAAAGCCATGCCATGCCCACCAAGCCACGCCCACAGAAGCGGTAGTAAAAATTTTTGAATCCCACCACTGGTGCTGCGTAACGGGGTGAGCTCCCGTTACTTGTCTCAGCTTCTGCCAACCTAGCAGTTCTAAAGCAGGTAAAAAATGCAAGTAGAAAAATAGGGACCACCTTTGGTGGGAAGGTAACAGCATTCCGTGCACCTTTGGCGTTGAGTCATGCCGGCCACATGACCACGGAGACGTCTTCGGACAGCGCTGGCTCTTCGGCTTTGAAACGGAGATGAGCTCCGCCCCCTAGAGTCAGGAACGACTAGCACACATATGTGCGAGGGGAACTTTTACCTTTACCTTTACCTGGCTTCATTCATCCCATTCTAACCCTGTCGTCCCCCCCCCAAAAAATGGGGTGTTACTTTGCAAAACGTATATGTAAACCATCCTCTGTGTGTTTTAATTTAAACAATGAAAATGTGTGGATTCAGAAAACTGAAACATTTTTTTTTTAACGTATTCAAAGCACATGATTGGGAAGGGACTTTTTAAAATTCCAGAGTAGTTGAACGTATTATAATGAGATTAAAAAAAAAAAGTTTGTGAAAATTTCTTAATGTACAATGAAGAGTGAGCACACAAATTGCCTTTTCGAGCAATTAATCCTAAATTAAGCTCATTTTTCTCCTCAGTACCCGCCATCTTAGAAATGGAATTTCTTTTCCGAAGAGGGAATTTACTTCAGTGAGTGTAAACTGTAGTGAGTGTAAATTGCTTAACGCAGTGAGTGTAAATTGCTTAACGCATTGTAAGCCGCCCTGAGTCTCCGGAGAAGGGCGGCATATAAATCAAAATTAAAATAAAATAAAATAAAAATAAAATAAACAGGAATAAAATGGTGTAGTAGAACCAAAAATGCACCCACAATGAAACTAGAACATAGAACAATAGAGTTGGAAGGGACCTTGGAGGTCTTCTAGTCCAACCCCCTGCTCGAGCAGGAGATCCTATACCATTTCAGACAAATGGTTGTCCACTCTCTTTTTGAAAGCCACCAGTAGAAGAGCAGCCACAATATCTGAAGGCAAGTCATTTCACTGGTTGATTGCTCTCACAGTTAAAAAACTTCTCCTTAGTTCTAGGTTGCTTCTCTCCTTGGTTAGTTTCCAACCATTGTTTCTTGTCTTGCCTTTTGATGCTTTGGAGAATAGTTTAACCCTTTCGTCTTTGTAAAAGCCCCTCAAATATTGAAATACTGCTATCATTTCACCCATAGTCCTTCTTTTCATTAGACTAGACCAGGGGTCTGCAACCTTAAACACTCAAAGAGCCATTTGGACCCGTTTCCCACAGAAAACAAAACACCGGGAGCCACAAAACCCTTCCCGTGCCTGACTATTTCTTGAGCGGCCACAAAACTAGCATATGTAGTTGAATTAAATGTTTTGTTTTCTTCTGAAACTTTTCTTTTCTTGGATTTATCCATGGTTGGCCTACTGGGGTTTGAAAAGCTCAATAAATCGCGTACCGGCGGGTGTCACACATTGGTGGTTGTAACGCATATTTTGAGCGACAGGGAGCCGCAGCAGGGGGGTGAAAGAGCCACATGTGGCTCCAGAGCCGCAGGTTGCTGACCCCTGGAGTAGACATATCCAATTCTTACAACTGTTCTTCATATATTTTAGCCTCCAGCCCCCTAATCATTTGTGCTACTCTTCTCTGCACACTTTGCTAATTTGAAACTCTACCACATCTGATGATTATGAGTTGTTGGCATAATCCGTAAAAGTTTTCTGATTCACATTATTATTGACTAACAATATGGTTACCTCCAGATGAAGATTCAGATCTGCAGTTTAAAGGTAATAACCCGCACTTTGAAACTCACCCAGAAGCACACTGAAAGTCAGTGTAGCTCAGGGGTGTCAAACTCAGGGCCCGGGGCCTGGATCTGGCCCAAAAGGTGCTTAGATGTGGCCCATGGGGCTGCCCTGGAAACAGCGAAGGACCGGCCCATGGTGCCTCTGCCAACAAAAATAGAGCTTGGAAGGGCCATGGGCGTCCCTTCCAAGCTCTGTTTTTCTGGCAGAGGGTTGCAGGAAGCCGTCACAGCTGAAAACGGAGCTCGGGAGCCTGTTTTTGCTGGTAGAACACTCGGGCCACCACATGTGCCCCGACCTGAGTGATTTTGAGCTGACCACACCCACCCTGGCTCCCCGAGGTCAAACACAACCCTGATGTGGCCCTCAATGAAATTGAGTTTGACACTCCTGGTGTAGCTCATGCAAGAGTTGTGTTGCACAGATTAATTTTGGAGCAGCTGGAACTCCACGTGCTACCAAATTCTGCAGCAGTTGTATCTTCCACAAAATCTTCAGGGCAGGTCCATGAAGAGTGTGTTGCAGTAATTCAATAGGAAAGTCACCAACGCATGAGTGATGATGTGTTGAGACTCTTGGACCAGGAATGGTTGCAACTGGCTTACTGGAAGAATCCATGCAAGCTCCCCCAGCCACGAATAGAATAGAATAGAATAGAATAGAATAGAATAGAATAGAATAGAATAGAATAGAATAGAATAGAATAGAATAGAATTCTTTATTGGCCAAGTGTGATTGGACACACAAGGAATTTGTCCTGGTGCATACGCTCTCAGTGTACATAAAAGAAAAGATATATTTGTCAAGAATCATAAGGTACAACACTTAATGATAGTCATCGGGAAACAGTCAATATAAATCGTAAGGATACCAGCAACAAGGTTACAGTCATACAGTCATAAGTGGGAGGAGATGGGTGATAGGAACGATGAGAAGATAAATAGTAATAGTAATGCAGACTTAGTAACTAGTTTAACAGTGTTGAGGGAATTATTTGTTTAGCAGAGTGATGGCATTTGGGGAAAAACTGTCCTTGTGTCTAGTTGTTCTGGTGTGCAGTGCTCTATAGTGTCGTTTTGAGGGTAGGAGTTGAAACAGTTTATGTCCAGGATGCGAAGGGTCTGTAAATATTTTCACAGCCCTCTTTTTGACTCGTGCAGTATCAATGGAAGGCAGATTGGTAGCCATTGTTTTTTCTGCAGTTCTAACTATCCTCTGAAGTCTGTGTCTGTCTTGTGGGGTTGGGTTGCAGAACCAAACTAGATAGTTATAGAGGTGCAGACTCAATAATTCCTCTGTAGAACTGGATCAGCAGCTCCTTGGGCAGTTTGAGCTTTCTGAGTTGGCGCAGAAAGAACATTCTATCTATGTACTATTTGGGTAAGAACTTTGAGTCCACCCAGATTTTGCACCAACTGGTTCTGGGAGAATCCAAGCCCATCAAGAGTGAAGGTGTGTCATTCAGGATCACCATCTAGCAAATACACCTTCCAGGAGGTCCGGTAGCGATTTCGTTTGCCTCTGTGTGTTGTCCGCTTATTGTAACACAATTAAAAATAGGCAAAGGAGGATTTTAAAGACGGTAGTCTAGGCAACCCGTCACGCTTCTGTCGGCTAATTGAACAGATGCTTCTGAAGTAGTTCAAAACAAGTAAATGAGAGAAAAAAACAATGAATGAACTTCATCCTGTTTGCTACAATAGCATTTGGAGTGTCGTTCAACCTGCGGGGAGGCAAGTATATGAAGTATACACACAGTCACTCATGCCCTCGTTACCTCTCGTCTGGACTATTGCAATGCTCTCTAGATGGGGCTCCCCTTGAGGTGCACTCGGAGGCTCCAACTGGCGCAGAGTGCGGCCGCGCGGGTGGTGATGGGAGCGACATGGAGTTCCCATGTAACACCTCTCCTGCGCGAGCTGAACTGGCTCCCGGTGGTCTTCCGAGTGCGCTTCAAGGTTTTGGTCATCACCTTTAAAGCGCTCCGTGGCTTAGGACCTGGTTATTTACGGGACTGCCTGCTACCACCAATAGCCTCCCACCTACCAGTACGCTCCCATAGAGAGGGGCTCCTCCGGGTGCCGTCGGTCAAACAATGTCGGCTGTCGGCCCCTAGGGGGAGAGCCTTCTCTGTGGGGGCACCTACGATCTGGAATGAGCTCCCCCCGGAGATATGTAGGATCCCGGATCTGCGCACCTTCCGCCGCGCGCTTAAGACTTTTCTATTTCATCAAGCTGGCCTGGCCTAAATCTTCCCCCTTTTTAAATATGGAAATTTTAAATGTGGAAATTTTAAATTTTAAATTTGTCTTATTTATAGGGTCATGGGTAAGGCGTTTTAAATTGGGGAGCCATTTTGGATTTAATTCTGTTTTAAACGTATTTTAATGTTTATATTGTATGTTTTTAAATTTTGGCTGTTCACCGCCCCGAGTCCTTCGGGAGAGGGGGCAGTATAAAAATCTAATAAATAAATAAATAAATAAATAAATAAATAAATAAATAAATAAATAAATAAATAAATAAGTCAGCCTCTGAGTGTGAAGAATTGGGGTGGTTGCAGGGGTGAAATGCTCCCGGTTCGGACTGGATCGCCCAATCCGGTAGTGATGGCGGCGGATGGTTCGGAGAACTGTTAGCAAAAATCCCTGCTCCTGCCCCGGGGTGAAATGCTCCCGGTTCGGACCGGCTCGGGCGAGTAGGTAGCAATAATGGCCGGTGGTTCGGAGAACCGGTAGTAATGGCAGCTGGAGGCTCCGCCCATCCGCCCCATTCCCCGGACTCGGGGAATGCACCATTCCCAGACTTCTACTGCTCACCTTTCTCCCGCAGCTGGCTATCAGGGAAGGCAAGCGCCCGAAAGGTACCAGAGTTGCTCACTCTCCTTCTTGAATGAGCCGCTCTGGTCCACGTGCCGCTGCGCAAGCGCACAGTTTATTTAATTCAGCGGCAGGTTGGGTGTGCACTTGCACAGCCAGCGCGTGGACCAGAGCGGCTCATTCAAGAAGGAGAGTGAGCGACTCCGGTACCTTTTGGGCACTTGCCTTCCCTGACAGCCAGCTGCGGGAGAAATGTGGGCAGTAGGAGTCCGGGGAATGGGGCGGGTGGGGGGAGCCACGGGAGAAAGAAATTTAAAAAGTTTTCCTAACTTTTTCCTAAAAGTTTTGTGGGCGTGGCTTGGTGGAAGGGGGTCTTGTGACTGAGTGGGCGTGGCTGTGAGTGACATCGAGTTGGCCACACCCACTCAGTCACAGGACACCCCCCCCACCAAGCCACGCCTACAGAACCGGTAGGGAAAAATTTTAGGTTTCACCCCTGCCCCCCTGCCCAACTGAGCCACACAATCATCAGAGGCTTTTTTTGTTTCTTTTAAAAGTATTTTTTCTACAATCCCTTCGGCTGAAGAGGTTGTAAAAAAAAATGCTTTTAAAAGGCGCTGACAATATTCTGATTGGTTATCAGACTCCCATGGGGACCTGCAGGGGTAACTTTGTAGGTTGTGTTTTTGAGTCCCAAGTTTGGTTGAGCCTTGCTGGGTGATGATGTAATGAAAGGGGAAGATCTTTATTGTGTAGAATAGACTGACCCAGGCCTTAATGACCCATTGACAAAGGTGGGGGTGCTGAGTTTCTGCCTCCCTTTTAGGGGAAATATTCTGCCCTTTTAATATTTCCTAAAATATTTCATTTTTCTAGAAGAGAGGTGGGTGCTAACTTCCTACAACACCATAAGAAAGTGCCAAAGGATGGAGATTTATATATATAGTAAATGTTTATTGATGAAGTGGTTTTACATCTGGCGCATGACTTATAGAACACATATTCCAGTGCTGCAAAATATCGTGTGAGAAAAATATTCCGACATCTTTTAATCTTCCCCCTGTTTTTTTCTCCTGACTTGTTTCTTGTCAACATCAATTGAAGGCGATGGGATTTTGGGTGGCCCAGACTTCTGATTTGTGGTGTACTTAAGATATTCCCTTAGCCGTTTCAGATAAGCGTTGCCTGCGTTGTACATCATCTTGTTCTTTCAAGAGTGAGTTGTCAAGTCGCAAGCACAGACTCTTCCCTCCTTATTTATCAAAACAGACAAGCTTTGCCTCAGATGGAAAAACTGTCTTGACTTGCAGATGTCTTCTGAGGTAGTCAGTCACACTTGCTGAGGGACTCAAGCCCCCTTTTCTCTCTTAAGGCGAACACAAACAATTACCTCGATAGATACCTTATGCAGATTATGAGCCTTGTCACTCATTCGCCAGGGCCAAACCCATTGGCTTGATCTGGCATGATGGATGGACAGGGTGTAATGAATGTTCAGGCTAAAAACCCTGCCATTAGAACAGATTCCCATCAAGAAGATGGATGGCTTTTGAAGCTGAATGTTTAAATTTATCTCTGGCTTTAAAGGCAGCAAACAGAGCCCCGAATTTGCCAATCGAATAGCACTTGCCAGGAAAACAACAATAATTAGCAATAAGTTGTAATTTATTGGGTTGGGTTTTTTTTTGTTTTTTTGTTTTTTGGAAAAAACACCAGACTAGGTTGTGAAGCTGGTTTCCATAAGGACCTGTCTAAAGGTGTTGGGTTCCTTAATGAACTTGGAGGAAGAGGAGGAATAACAAAATTGGAAGGGACCTTGGAGGTCTTCTAATCCAACCCCCTGCTCAAGCAGGAAACCCTACACCATTCCAGACAAGTGGCTTTTCAGACTCTTCTTAAAAACCTCTGTAAAAAGTGGTCACCCACCCCTCTCCTAGAAGAATGAGATGTTTTAGGAAATATTAAAAAGGAAGAATATTGTATTTCCTTAAAGGGAGAAATATGCTCTTGGAGACAGAAAGCAGTCCCCACCTTTCTTAATAGCCCTCAGCAGATGTCAGCACTTAAGAGCTAGATAGCTCTATTCATAAGCAAATTCCCTGCAGCAAGGTCTGGACAAAGGTAGGTTTAGCCCTCAGCCACAATAGGAATTGCCCAACAAGTCCCTTCATTGCATCAGCCCAAACTTCAACCAAACGTAGCTCAGACAAGCTCCTAAGATTTGTACATGGGAGTCTGACAACAACCAATAGAATATATGTTCTTGCACAGGAACAGGAAGCTCAAGTGCAAAGTCCAAGCGAACGTATAAAAACCCCTCACTCTCATCTCCATGTGGTCAGCTGCCCAGAACCACCCATGTGCTTCTGCTTCACCATTAAACTATCTTTCCAATCAACCTCCAGCCTCCATTTTGTCCCCAGTGCCTTTCTCCCGGCTTGGAACTGAACCAGATGGATATTTCTTCCAACATCTCCGATGTTGGAGCACCCACCACTTCTGGAGGCAAGTTGGAAGAGGAGGAGGAGGAGGAGGAAAGCAGAAGGTTACAAATGAAGACTGTGGTGCTAAGATTTCAATCTTCATCTGAGATCAGATCAGTTCCAAGAAAAAAGCACATCCACCGCATGTTAAAAGACTCATTTGGAAATGTTCCAAATGAGAGATGCTTCCAGCATCAGAGTTTGCAATGCAGCTGATCAGTTTAGTTGAAATGGGGGTTGAAATCAGGCCAGAAGGTGTCATTTTGTCTGGATTATATACGCTGTTGTTGTAACATAGGGTAGAATGACTTAGCACACAAATAAATAGAATAAGGTATACTTCTTCCAATGTGGTCTTTGGGGGGGGGGAAATCTGGAGAGGGACGTATATTAACTCCATATTCTCCATATTCTCTGGTTAAAAAAAAGAGTGCGGGTGTTAAATGGGGAAGCTATTTACCATTTTTTTGTTATTTTGAAATATGCAGAACGGGGAAGAGGTTCAGCTTGAAAAACAAAATAACAGAGTTGGAAGGGACCTGGGAGGTCTTCTAGTCCAACCCCCAGCTCAGGCAGGAAATCCTACACCATTCCAGACAAATGGCCGTCCAGTCTCGTCTTAAAAATCTCCAGTGTTGGAGCATTCACAATTTCCGAAAGCGAGCCATTCCATTGAATAATGGTTTTTACTGTCAGGAAATTTCTCCTTAGTTCCAGGTTGCTTCTCTCCTTGATTAGTTTCCATCCATTCTTCTTGTCCTGCCTTCTGGCCCTTTGGAAAATAAATTGACCCCTTCTTCTTTGTGGCAGCCCGTTAAATATTGGAAGACTGCTGTCGTATCTCTACTAGTCTTACTTTTCACTAGACTAGACATGTCCAATTCCTGCAACCGTTCTTTATATGTTTTGCCTCCAGTCCAGTGGTGGGTTCCTCCCGGTTCGGCCTGGTTCTCCCGAGCTGGTAGCGGTGATGATATGATGTCACCGAACTGGTTCTCCCCCCCCGCCCTCCCCCGTTATTCTTACCTTTTATTTGGCCCCACCCCCAATCTATTGCTGCCTCCTGAGTCCCAGCTGATGGCTGGAGGGAAAAAAACTGTTTAAACTCTTGTCAAGGGGCTTCAAAGGGCCGCCCTACAGCTGATCAGTGGTAAAAGAAAACAAATGAGTAGACCGGTGCCTGCAAAAATACATGAGTAGCTGCAAAAATAAATGGGTAGATCGGTACAGCTCTGCAAGCAGTTAAAAGCCTGGTAGACCAGTATCTCTGCTAAATCCTAAATAATTGTCACATGACCATCAAGCCACGCCCACAAAATAAGTCACGCCCACAGAACCGGTAGTAAAAAAATTTAGAACCCACCTCTACTCCAGTCCCCTAATCGTCTTTATTGCTTTCCTCTGTACCAGTGGTGGGTTCCTCCCGGTTCGGTCCGGTTCGGCCGAGCCGGTAGTGGTGACAATATGACGTCACCGAACCGGTTCTTCCCACCCCCCTCCACCCCACATTATTCTTACCTTTTATTTGGTCCCACCCCCAATCTATTGCTGCCCCCTGAGTCCCAGCTGATGACTAGAGGGAAAAAAACTGTTGAAACTCTTGCCGCGGGGCTTCAAAGGGCCGCCCTACAGCTGATCAGTGTTAAAAGCAAACAAATGAGTCGGGTGGTAAGTGCGAGGACTGGTCGTAAGTGCGAGGACCTTCCAGAAATGACTCTGACCAGCTAGCCACGTCCACCTAGTCACATGACCTCCAAGCCACACCCACAAAATAAGCCACGCCCACAGAACCGGTAGTAAAAAAATTTAGAACCCACCCCTGCTCTGGACCCTTTCTAGAGTCTCAACATTTTTTTATATCGTGATGACCAAAACTGGATGCAGTATTCCAAATGTGGTTTTACAAGGCATTATAAAGCGGTATTAACACGTCACGTGATCTTGATTCTATCCTTCTGTCAATGCAAGCTAGGATTGCAGTGGGTTTTGCATCACATTGGCTCATAATTTAAGTGAATGTCCATTAGGGTTCCAAGGCCCTTCTCTCAGTTACTGCTATTGAGTCAAGTATCACCTAATCTGTACCTGTACGATTGGATTTTTCAGGAGGCAACTGGACTTTCGTGTTTTTTCTTTTGAAGACGTTTCGCTTCTCATCCAAGAAGCCTCTTCAGCTCTGACAGGATAGTGTGGAGGGCTGAAGAGCTGAAGAAGCTTCTTGGATGAGAAGCGAAATGTCTTCAAAAAGAAAAAAATAAGAAGGTGTAGTTGCCTTCTGTAAAAGCACCTTTGGGACAACCATGACCTGGACGACTGAGAATCTCTACAGACTGTATATTTGGTTTTTCTCGCCTAAGTGTAAAACCTTATTTTTTTCTCACCACTGAATTTCATTTTGTGATCATTTGAGAATTCTTTTGCTGGGATTACCTCAAGGTCAAACTCAATGACCTCAAACCAATGCATTCTGTTTTTTTAGGATAGCCCAGGAGTCGGCAACCTGTGTCTCTGGAGCCGCATGTGGCTCTTTCACTCCTCTGCTGTGGCTCCCTGTCACTCAAAATATACATCACAACCGCCAATGTGCGACACCCGCCAGCACGTGATTATTGAGCTTTTCAACCCCTGGTAGGCCAAACATAGATAAATCCAAGAAAAGAAAAGTTTCAGAAGAAAACAGAACGTTTAATTCAACTACATATGCTATATAGTGGCAGCTATATGCCACTATATGGCAGCTCAAGAAATAGTCAGGCACGGGAAGGGTTTTGTGGCTCCCGGTGTTTTCTTTTCTGTGGGAAACGGGTCCAAATGGCTCTTTGAGTGTTTAAGGTTGCAGACCCCTGGGATAGCCAGTCAAGTCTTAAGAACCAGATGCAGAACATTCTGTTTATCTTTTCAGTTTAAGAATCAAAGCTACCCTAACCCTAACCCTAACCCTAACCCTAACCCTAACCCTAACCCTAACCCTAACCCTAACCCTAACCCTAACCCTAACCCTAACCCTCAGCTGAACTGGTGGTTTTATTTCCTGTTAGAGAGAACAACTGTGTCAGAGGCAATTAGCCCTGTTACCTTCCTGGGGTAATTGCCTGGATCGTGGCATTTTCCTTGTGTATACCTTTGAAAAATAAAACCGGAATACATCTTCTAATTAAACTCATATTTATTGTAAAGAAGAAAATAAAACATCTTACTAATCTTAAAAATAACTAAATTGTTACATTTTGATAAAGTTCCTACCGACTACATCTCTGCAGCCGGACTTCTCTTGGCAAGAGAACAAAGAAAAGTGAAGAAGCAAGTGAAAGAATGCGGACACGCGTAGTATCAGTTACTGATAAGAAACTTTGGCAAGCTACGGAAAGTCTGACAGTCCAGAAATAATGAGCTCAGCTGGTAAATACAAAAACGCAGCGACGAACTGCAGGTAGAGTTATACCCTACGAAGCTCTCTAGTTTTCAAAAGCACTGTACCAGGAGGCTGGACAAGAAAAATGGATGGAAAATAATCAAGGAGAGAAGCCACCTAGAACTAAGGAGAAATTTCCTGATAGTTAGAATAATGAATCAGTGGAACAACTTGCCTCCAGAAGTTGTGAATGCTCCAACGCTGGAAGTTTTTAAGAAGCGATTGGGCAGCCATTTGTCTGAAGTGGTGTAGGGTTTCCTGCCTAAACAGGGGGTTGGACTAGAAGACCTCCAAGGTCTCTTCCAGCTCTCTTATTCTGTTATGGAGATGAACGTGTTTTGGGTGCCTCAAGATGATTATGAAACAAATGATGTTGAAACATTCTGGGCACTTATTTGATGTGGAATCCAACTCCGTTCTTCGTTCTTGCTCCTTGTGGCCAACATACCAGGAATGCCAATCTCCCCTGCTCATTTGGCTGCCAAATGAGCAATATCCAGGCGTGCCCATTTCCCCAACAGTCTGTCCAGCCGCCTGGACAACTGGAACAAATCTGCCCCTGTTCTGCATGTAGGGACTTTATGAAATATTGCCGCCCGCTCCAATGCAATCTTTCCCCACCCCCCCCCAACACACACACACACACCCTTCCCCAATTCGATTACACGGATACTCGGTTTAATAATCATTGCCACGCAGGTCTCCAAGACCGCTTGCCAAAACCTGGGTCATCCAAAGTCATTTGGTGAAGGAGTCCGTGATGATCAATGCTTGCAGTGATAAATTCCTGGTGATCGCGGCAGCCCGCAGCAGCCTCCTCTCATAATGGCATTCTGCTCTTGTTGGCAAGCGGCCTTCTGCTTCCACCCCCTGCCCCCCCTCCCCCCATATCACAAGTCACAGAAAGCAATGACAACATCAGCAGCCACAGCAGAACATAGGGAGGCTTTTGAGAAATAGAAGTATATTTCTTCCTGTGACCTTTAGTCCCCAGGCTTGGCTGCCCAGAAGTATCCAAAAATTCTCCTGCCATCCTGTTTTGGGGCCCCTTCTGTTTGGAACGGAGTCAGGTACCTTCAGGAAGAAGACGGCATGTTGCAAAGCAAAATATTGCTAGTGTAGGAAGAAATATCCTTCTGGGTTCAGCTCCAAGACACTGGAAACCTGGAGACTGCTTGGAAAGATGGTTTAATGGTGGACAGGATCACATGGTTTGAGTTCCTGAACAGAAAAGGGGGGAGATGCTGCGAGTCCCCGGGTTTTATGCTCTCTCTGGCTTTGAACTTCCTGGGGCCCCGAAAGAGTATCCTGATTGGTTGTCAGACTCCCAGGGGGTGGGGGGTCTTAGCTAGCCTTGCTGGCTGATGTAATCTTCCCAGGTGCCATGTGGTGAGTTTCTGTTGCTAGATGGGTCCTATTGTGTTAGTTTCTGTTGCTAGATGGATCCTATTGTGTTGCAGATGATGGTCCATTGACAAAGATTGAGTTTCTGCCTCTGGCCCATTGACAAAGGGTGGGGGCAGGAAGATGGGAGCTGCTTCGTCTTTAAAACATGCTTCTCCATTTCTCATCCAGGGAAACATAATATTCTGCCTTTTTAATATTTCCCGAAATATTTCATTCCTCTAGGAAAGGGGTGGGTGCTAATTTCTTACGCTAGCTTAACTGTTGTAGCCCAAAGATTATACATACAACTTCTATATTTCCACCCCCCTTTGGATACTGTTCTGACCTAGGCTTCCCCAGCAGCATGAAGCCAAGTCCTCGTCCCGATAAACCCCTTTTATTTAATTTACAGTGAATTCCTCTCTAGCAAAGTCTTTCCTTTCCCACAGTCTTTCAAGATAGTTCACAATTACCGACCTTTATCAGGCTTGGAGAGTAGCCAGGCTGATATCTTTCAGATTTCACACTGTAACTGACAATACTTGGCAAGAATGCAGAAATGAACTAATTGTCTCCTGCAAACACCCCTCCCCTTTTGCTCCTCTTTTATTCCCTATGGGAGGGGCCCTTCATCATCCACCTGTGACCTTACTCCCAAATCGACCCTCGTTCCTTAGCTGTTCCCTTCGTCTGGCAACTCTGCACATGCGCACACTGGGAACAGGATCATGGAAGGAGGATTGAGGTCATCAGACAACTAGTCAGTGCCTTGATTGGGCCATGTGACTGATTGTTTGGGTTTGTGGGAAAACTTTCTTTTTTAACGACCATATTTTTCAGAGTATAAGACGCACCTTAGTTTTTGGAGAGGAAAATAAGGAAAAAAACTGATTGGCGGGTGGATCGGCCTCCCGGAATACCCCCAATCAGCTGTTTCCAGAGGTGAATTTTAGCAACAGGTTCGTTGGTTTTGAGCTCTGTGCCTTGCTTTTTCAGCTCTATTTCAGAAAAAACATTTTTTTCTGCCTCTGAAAGCCTCTGAAACAGAGCTTCAGAAAGCTCTGTTTCGGAGGCTTTTTTTCTGAAGCTTCTTTCAGGGGCTTTTTTCAGCCTCTGAAATCTCTGTTTCAGAGGCTGGGCGGGGCTACATTCGGAGTATAAGACACACCCAGATTTTCACCCTCTTTTTTGGGGGGGAAAAAGGTGTGTCTTATACTCCGAAAAATACGGTAGGTTAAAACTGAGGGAACCTTCAGAGTCGGTTTTCACCAGATCTGTACCAATATGACATTTCCAATAAAGCTATTCTTTGAGGAGTTCTGCTTACTAGGGGATTATTACTTGGAACCCTGACACTCCGTTTTTAATTTTTCTAGGCTGAACTTTGAAAATTGGAAAATTCTCCCATAAGCCCCCCCTCCCCACATATCTAGCCTCACAAATACTTCTTCAGATTATTTTTAAAAATCCTCATCAAAATGTGTTGGGCCCAAAAATTGCCATGTCAAAGGCAGCAGTAGAATAAAATGGATTTTTTTTTTCTAAAAAAGAATCTGGATTTCCAGATGGCTTTCATATTTTTATTATTGAGCTAATATAAGATGTATAAAACCCTCCGTTAGAATAACGATCATCAATGCAGACAAGGCAGGATAAAGTGATTAAAACCCAACCAAAATAGAAACTTAAAAGTTGTAGTTATAGAAACACTTTCTCCTAGCACCGAAAGGAAAAGTAAAAATGGCACCAGAATATCTTCTTGGCGAGGACCTCCAAAGATGGCATAAAGGAATTGAAAAAGTTTTTGTTCAACAAAAATCTAGAATAGTAAGATACCTCAAAGCCAGACATGGAGAGGATGTGGTCATAGTTCATGGTTAGGTCCAAGTAAAACCTGCCTTTTAAGATGATCTGGCACCATGCTATTTTGTAGTTTGACTTCAATGAATGAAAAGAGGAACTGAACAATAGACCAAGCACCTGAAAGCAGGACAAGAAGCAATGGATGGAAACTAATCAAGGAGAGAACCAACCTAGAACTAAGGAGAAATTTCCTGACAGAAAAATTAATCAGTGGGACTACTTGCCTCCAGAATTTGTGGGTGCTCTAACACTGGAAGTTTTTAAGAAGAAATTGGATAACCATTTGTCTGAAATGGTATAGAGCAGGGTTAGGGTTAGGGTTCTCAATTTCATGGTGGGCCGCATCAGCATTATGGTTGACCCCGACTCCTGAGCCTGTCCTAACAGAGGAGGAGGACTCAGAAGGTGATGGGGAGGAACTCTCTTTCTGGCAATGCCTCAGGTTCCATCCAAAGGACAGGAGGAACAGCCTGGGATGTGCCAGGAGGAAGGCATATCGGAGCACCAATTGATAGGGAGCGAGGATGATGAATCCTGGCTTGATCCCAGGCAGCGTCAGAGGGAGAAGCGTGCGCAGCAACGGAAGAGGCGTGGGAGGGCCAGAGATTGAGCTGAGTCACGGAGCCACGCCCCACCAGGAATAAAAGTGGGTGGGATTACTCTTCAGGCTTTGTGACGGACAAAGTTAAACCCTGAAAGTCACATCGTGATCTCTGAAATTCGGCTTGGATATATTTTGGACTGAACATTGACTAAACTCTTGTCTCGTGGATAATTTGTTGCTCCTGGAACGGACTGAAGATAAGTCCTCTTCTGCTTTATGGGAGTGAAAATGGTCTTGGCAGGCATTCGGCAGTTTTCTGCCAAAACCTTGGTCTGCCAAGAATTCTAATCTGTTTACCTAATAAAATATTGGCAGGCATGCTTGGTATTACGTTTGCCTGTGTGAGGAAGGGGAACAGAACAGCCAGTTGCAAGTAAAACTATGAGGTGGGCATGGCCAGGTGAGCGTGGCTGGCTCTTGAACTCCCAGGGCACAGCCTAGGGGGCATCCGGCCATGCTTCCCTCCTCCTTGGGCCTCCTGCTGCTGCTGTCAGTGCCATTATGGGGCAAGGCAAGGTTGGGCAGGATGAGGCGGAGAGGGGCCAATGAGCTGCAGCTGCTGCCGGACACCACCAACCCCTGTGTGCTCTCCACCTCTTGTGCACGTACCCTAGGGAAGCGCCTGGCTGGGTTGGGCCTTCATTGCATCATCTCAGAGCAGATCAAGTGTCAACCAAACTTAGCTCAGAGAAACACCTAGGATTTGTACTTTGCCTATAGAGCCAGCTATGACCCCTACATAACCCCTACAACAGCCAATAGAATACATGTTCTTGCACAGGAACAGGAAGCTCAAATGCAAAGTTCAGAGAAGGTATAAACTCACCCACCCCACTCTCAACTCCATGTGATCAGCTGCCCAGAACCCATGTGCTTCTGCTTCATCATTAAACCATCTTTCCAATCAGCCTCCAGCCTCCATTTTGTCTCCAGTACCTTTCTCCTGGCTTGGAACTGAGCCAGATGGATATTTCTTCCAACACCGATGACCAACTCAGATTGGATCATGCAACATTATCCATATATTTGCCTTCATCGGCTTTCAGAAATGTCACGGGTGAAAGGAGCTTTCTTTATTCAATCAGCATTTGAGCCTCTCTACAAGAGTCCATAATAGAAAGACGAATGAGCTGTTCTCCAGAACTCTCAAATTGAGTCCAAAGGTCATATAGGTAAATGTACGAAGCAGGTGACCATGATGAAAAGGAAGGGGCTTTCCTAGGAGGACGGACCATCAACCTGCATGGTATCTGTTATTATTATTGTCAGAAATGTTTTCCTCCCTCGGCTGTCTCCATGAAATATGCTATGTGTGCTCAACCAAATGCTAATAAACAGGTGTTCCCATCTCAAGACTGAACAATTGGCACTCATGGAGCGGTGCGACTGCCAAGGCAGCCGCCAAAGCTGAGGATTAAATGGCGATGGAAGCAACAGTTCCCGGGAGAGATACACACTGCCAACGTGTTCGGCTTTTCTCTCCTGCTCCCCTATTACCCCACCAAACAACAAACATCCTTCCTATCAGGAGCCTGACACTCGCATTGCAGAATGCAAAAAAACCCCCTTCCCGCCAGTGAATCTGTGTCTTTATTTATCCACGGTGTTCCTATTTCGGTTATCTTAACGTTTCACAGCCAAAAAACAACTTACAGATTGTCAGCTGCCTCATACATCATGTAACAGCAATAGGTAGGAGGAAGAGGGGCTTCAGCAGATGCTGGCATGATTCAAATGTTCGCTTCTGTATAGTTTGACAATCAGCTGGCACGGTGGAGAGGTGGAAGCTCAAGATACAGAGCGGGAACCTATCATGCATGTCTTCCCATGTTACTCTGTAGAAGAAACATTAACTCTCATCCTTCTGTTTCTACCATCTTCTACAAAGTTGTTGTTGTTAGTTGTGAAGGCGTGTCCGACCCATTGTGACCCCATGATTAATGTTTCTCCAGGCCTTCCTGTCCTCTACCAGCCTCCAGAGTCCATTTAAGCTCACGCCTACAGCTTCAATGACTCCATCCAGCCACCTCATTCTCTGCCATCCCCTTCTTCTTTTGCCCTCAATCTTTCCCAGCATTAGGCTCTTCTCCAGTGAGTCCTTCCTTCTCATTAGGTGGCCAAAGTATTTGAGTTTTGTCTTCAGGATCTGGCCTTCTAAAGAGCAGCCAGGGTTGATCTTCTCTAGGACTGACCGGTTGGATCGCCTTGCAGTCCAAGGGACTCGCAGGAATCTTCTCCAGCACCATAATTCAAAGGCCTCAATTCTTTGGCGCTCAGCCTTTCCTATGGTTCAGCTTTTCACAGCCAACTTTCTGCAAAGTATTCAGAACCAATGCAGTTGAGGATCTTTGAAGGTGTAAATAACCAGGGGTGGGATTCAAGTAATTTAACAACCGGTTCTCTGCCCTAATGATTTCTTCCAACAACCAGTTTGCCAAACTGCTCAGAAAGTTAACAACCGGTTCTCCCGAAGTGGTGAGAACTGGCTGAATCCCACCACTGTAAATAACCCTTTGGGAGGATAAACCAGAAGACTCAAATACATGTAATCCAGTGGTGAGTTGCCCCTGGTTCGGACCGGTTCACAAGAACCGGTAGTAAAACCAGCAGGAGGCTCTGCCCACTGACCCAGACGTCATCATGGGTGATCTGTGCATGTGCAGAAGAACTGTGGCTTCTGCCTACCACCCAATTGGCTGGCGGCCAACTGTCATGTGTGGCCAAAGGCCTGGGACAAACGGTGTTTCGGCGAATGGGCCGAGAAGACAGTCCTTGCAGACAGCTGGACATTTCCATTCTTTGTATAAATCCTTCCATTCCCCACAGTGGTGGGATCCTGCCAGTTTAACAACCGGTTCGGAGATCGCGTGCTTTGTGCATGCACATGGCTGATGCACGCTGTGTGCATATGCACAGTTTTATGAAAACTTACCTTCTGCGTTACTGCTGGGGAGTAACACAGCTGAGGCATGGCAATCCGCTCTGCTGCATGAATCAGCTTAGAAGTTATAGGTCAGTGAAGTGCAGGAGTGGGCAGGCAGGTGGGCCCACCTGATTGTCAGAACGAACCGGTTCACTCCCAGCTAATCGTCGGAGCTATCATTTCGCCTCAACCAGTCCTAACCAGTAGAATCCCACCCCTGATTCCCCATCATCCAGTCAGAGCTGAAGAAGCTTCTTGGGTGAGAAGTGAAACGTCTTCAAAGCAAAACCAGAAAGTCCAATTGCCTCTTGAAAAAAAGCACCTTTGGAACTTATTTTTCAGGGTGTGTTTTTTTCTGCAAGGGGGGGGGGGATGCCTGTCAGCTTTGGAAGCCATATTAAACCGGAAGCTTCCATGCTGCCACTTTCTCCTGTGTGGGAAAGTAGGAGGGGGGATTTAGTAGAGGGGTTGTCTATAGACAAAATAGCATTCTTCCTGTCAGTCAAGGTCAGGCCGATCCTGCATCTGGAGAAGGAGTGGTCGGAGTGCTGTCTCGAGATGGGACAGATGGGGATTGGAGCATGTGATCGACTGACGAGTGAGGGGATGGTTTTCGGGGTTTTGATTTACTGAGGGAAAACCCGGACTTCTCAGATTCAGGTTTCCCCAGATGTGCCAGTTTACCTATTCTAGTAAATAGAACTTTGTAAAATGCTTGCTTCAGAGTTTTTATTTGGAGTTGGGGGGTTTTCTGGAACATTTTGGAAGTTTTTGCTCTTCTAGGACAGGGGCCATCTCTTCCTTCTGCTCTTCACCTCTTGTTCTTCACAGCTCACTACTAATCATTGGTACAGAATGCAGGTTATATTTGCCAGCCCCATTCTGATGATGTAGTTATTATTTCCAATTGGCACTTGGGAGCCATGAGGGAAGTGCGCATTACTCATAGCCAAGAGTACAGATGTTTCTAATTGCTTTCCATTACCAAGAATAACAGCTGTTTACATCTATCAGCAAATAATTCACAAGAGCTCCAGACTATTAAGATAACACACCCCACCTGGTCACCATCACAAGTTATCAAGGCCAAGGCTTCGGCTGCCAGAGCGCCTCCCACCCTTCCATTTCTGTTCATCAAATGACAGCACGCATCACCTTCAAATACCCTTAAGCTACTCTGCTTCTGGCCTAGCGCCTGGTGCACCGAAAAGACATATGGATCGTTCAGAGCTTTGCGGTAAAAAAAAAGTTTATGAACTTGGTCAGGGGCGTCAAACTCGATTTCATTGAGGGCCACATCAGGGTTGTGTTTGACCTTGGGGAGCCTGGGTGGGCGTAGCTGGGGTGGGCGTGGCCAGCTCGACATCACTCATGTCGCGGTGCCTGTGATGACCTGAGCGCTCTGCCAGCAAAACCAGGCTCCCGAGCTCCATTTTCGGCTGCAACAGCCTCCTGCAACCCCCTGCCAATGAAAATGAAGCTTGGGAGTGCCCCCTGCGGCCCTTGCGAGCGCCATTTTTGGCTGTGATGGCTTCCTGCAACCTTCTGCCAGAGAAAATGAAGCTTCGGAGTACCTCCTGCGGCCCTTGCGAGCTCCATTTTCGGCTGCGATGGCCTTCTGCAACCTTCTGCAGAGATAACGAAGCTTGGGAGTGCCACTCGTGGCCCTTATGAGCTCCATTTTTGACTGCAATGGCTTCCTGCAACTCTCCCGAGCTCCGTTTTCACCGCAGACCAGATCTCATCCCCGGGCCTTGAGTTTGACACCCCTGATCTTGGTGAAGCCAAAGGACAGTCCATGTAGACCAGGCAAGGCCTTGCAGAGAACTTGAGTGGGAGAATGTCTGTCCATTCTTTGGAATAATAGAAGGATTCCTTCCAAAAATCACGTTGTAAATTAACAGAATAACAGAGTTGGAAGGCACCTTGGAGATCTTCTAGTCCAATCTCTGCTCAAGCAGGAAAGCCTATACTATTTTCAGACAAATGGTTGTCCAATCTCTTCTTAAAAACTTCCAGCGTTGAAGCATCTACAACTTCTGGAGGCAAGTTTATTTTATTTATTTATTTGTTTGTCAAACATGTACAAGATAGCAGGTATAGGTATAAACATAAACATAAACAAAGGAAGTGTTGTGGTCCGCCAGCAGCCTGTGGAGCTGGCAGCGGAGTCGGACAGTGATGAGGCTGAGGAGGAACATGGGCCAGTCCTGGAGGCTGGGGAAGGCTCGGATGAGGGCTCTGCATCAGAGGCAGAGATGGGGCCAGGGCCATTAGGAAGTGATGCACAGACTTCAGAGCCTCTAGAGGCTGACAGTAGAGATGCAGAGGAACAGGAGGAGCCTGTTCCTAGTGCACATATGAGAAGAGCTGCCAGAAGGCAGGAGCAGCTAAAGCAGAGAGGACGACTCAGGAGTAGGGCCAAGAGATGATTAGCCCCTCCCATAAGGCTTAAAAGACCAGCAATGGCTCTTGGCCTCTTTACCGGAAAACAACCGTTGAGAGATTTGCTTCGTGTTTGGATGTATTTCTTTCTTGTCAGTTGTTATGTCCTTATAAGGACATCCGCCCTGATTGGCTGCTAGCAATCGGGCGGGAGATTTGAATCCCTGTCAAGGGGCGGTGTGTCTGCCGGGAGCGAATATAAGGAGAGCTCCGGCAGCGCGCCAGCAGTCTTGTCTTGCTACTTTTGTAACCAATAAAGTTATTAAATGTATCGAGCTGGTCACGTCTTCTGTTCCTGCGCCTGATCTAACACTGGCGACGAAGGACTAGAGAAGAGAACCTGAGAAAGACTCAAGGCACGATCGCCACCGAGCTGAAGTCACTACCACACAGCGACTCTCAGAATGGCAACTCCGCAAGCCCCGATGACCGCGCTGAACCCATTCGACCCATCCAGAGAGAAATGGAGGTCGTACATGGTCCGGTTCCGGCAGTTCCTGCGAGGTAATGGCTACCAGAACCTCGACGATGAGCGGAAAAGAGCCCTCTTCCTGGCTCATTGCGGAGCGGACGTCCTAGAGATGGCGATTGACCTCGTGGCACCAGGGACATTGAGGAGATGTCCTGGAACGACCTGCAGGAAGTCCTACAGGAGCACTACGCACCTTCAGGCACCCCCATCGCAAACAGGTTCACCTTCCAGCAAAGAAACCAGCGGGAAGGTGAATCCATCAAGGAATTCGTGGCAGCGCTTTGCCAAATCGCTGCCAACTGCGAATTCGACAATGTGGAGAATGCCATCCGAGACCGCGTTGTGTTTGGAATGCGAGACGTGGGGCTGCAGAAGAAGTTCCTCAGCCGGAAGAGGATCCCACTCAAAGACGTCCTCGACGAAGCAACAGCGGCTGAAACATCCGAGAAGGCAGCCGCCGCGATGGTGAAAGCTAGAGGGATCCACAAGATCCACAAGTCGGGCCAGACCTCCTCAGACGACTCAACCACACAATCCGAGTCTGATGAGGAAAGGGCCGTTCACAAGGTTTCCCGCCCCCCCAGGCGGGAAAACCCACAGCATGGCGACCGGGGAGAACGATGCGGCAGCTGCAGAGGCGACCACCCCAGGGCAACCTGCAGATGGAGGGACGCGACCTGCCGCCGATGCCTGAAGAGAGGGCACATCGCCGAGGCCTGCAGAGCAACAGATCCAGCCCCGGAACCGCCCAGACCTCCTTGCCGCGAAAATCACAAGGACAACCAGAGGACATCCAAACGGTCCTCGAACCAGTCCCGGCGCGGGGAGGAGGAATATCCCCGCAACAGAACGGTGCACCAGACCACCATTGCTCACACAAGCGACGAGGGGACCACCAAGTTCCACGTGACGCTGCTGGCAGAGGGGTCACTGTGCAAGATGGAGGTAGACTCCGGATCCGCCTACTCCATCATGGACTGGCAGCACCTACAGCAGCTGAAGCCCTCATACGAAAAGACCCAGCTGAAAACCCCGAAGGCGAGGCTTGTGGACTTCAATGGAAACCCCGTCGAAATCCTGGGCAGAGCCACCATCCACGTGAAGTACAACGACTTCAACGGAAAGCTGCCCATCACCATCGTGGAGCACAGCCGACCGAACTTGTTAGGTGTGGAGTGGTTTAAGCCGCTGGGACTTTCAATTCAGGGCATCCACGAGATCCACAGGGACGAACTCGACACCATCATCGAAGAGTTCAAGGAAGTCTTCGATGGTAAGCTGGGAAAATTTGTGGGGAGGCCAATTTCCTTTAATCTGGACAAGGGAATCACCCCAATTAGGCTTAAGCCCCGCCGAGTTCCGTTTGCCTTGCGGCCTAAAGTAGATGAACAGCTGGATAAGCTGATCGCCCAGGGCATCCTGGAACCGATCGATCATGCTTCGAAACCCCCATCGTGACCCCACTGAAGCATGATGGGTCTGTGCGCATCTGTGCCGACTACCATTGTACCATCAACAAGGCGTTGGCACAGAGCGCATACCCAGTCCCAGTGGTGCAACACCTGCTGCATTCCCTGGGATCGGGATCAATTTTCGCGAAACTGGACCTGGCCCAGGCTTACCAGCAACTGCCAGTGGATGAAAAAACGGCGGAGGCTCAGACAATTGTCACGCACAGGGGGGCATTCAAATGTAACCGCCTCCAATTTGGAGTCAGCGCAGTCCCCGGCATCTTCCAATCTATGATGGAACGCCTTCTCCAAGGCGTTCCAGGGGTGGTGCCTTACTTCAACGATGTGCTCATCTCCGGTGACTCAAGAGCTCAACTCCTTGAAAGGCTCAGGCTTGTCCTGCAGCGATTCAAGGCCAAGGGCTTGAGGGTCAGGCGGGACAAGTGCATCATAGGAAGTCGAGTTCCTGGGCTACCTCATTGATAGCACAGGCATCCACCCCACCAAATCAAAAGTGGAAGCAATCCATGAAGCTCCAAGCCCAAAAAACAAAACGGAGCTTCAGGCTTTCCTTGGGTTGCTCAACTTCTACGCCATTTTCTTAAAGCAGAAAGCCACAGTTGCTGAGCCACTCCACCGCCTGCTGGGGAAATCGGCTGCCTGGAAGTGGGGCCAGGAAGAGGAAGCAGCGTTCCGGGCCATCAAGGGACTATTGACGTCCAAAAGCGTCCTCATTCAATACAGTGAGACGCTGCCCATCAAGCTGACCTGTGATGCGTCGCCATATGGGGTGGGGGCAGTCCTCAGCCACGAACTGCCCAACGGCACAGAAGCCCCCATCGCCTACTTCTCAAAGACCATGTCCGGCGCAGAACGGAACTACAGTCAGCTGGACAAAGAAGCCCTGGCCATCGTGGCTGGAGTGAAGCGCTTCCACGAATACCTCTACGGAAGACGCTTCACCATAGTCACCGACCACAAGCCACTCCTGGGACTCCTCGCAGGCGACCAACCCACCCCGACCTTCATGTCTCCACGGATGACGAGATGGGCCATCTTCCTAGCCGGCTACTCCTACCGGCTCGTGCACCAGCCAGGCACAGCCATAGGAAACGCCGACGCGCTCAGCAGATGCCCGTCGAAAAATCCAGTCGAAGACCCAGCCCCCACGCTCCACCTATTCCATATTGATGACGACGCCAGCTGTCCGGTGTCATCCGCAGATGTGGCCGTTCACACCCAAAAGGACCCCACACTCCGCCAAGTGAAGTCCTGGATCCTCAGAGGGTGGCCATCGGAAAAGACGGAAGAGAAGTTCAGCCCGTTCGCCAGGAAGCAGAAGGAGCTGTCCACCATAAAGGGCTGTCTTCTATGGGGAGACAGGGTGCTGATCCCAAGCACTCTGCAACGGCGGACTCTAGAGACATTGCACAAAGGGCATCCGGGCATCGTCCGCATGAAGGCCCTGGCACGGAGTTACGTCTGGTGGCCCTCTATGGACAGAGACATTGAGCAATGGGTCTCCAGATGTGACCCGTGCCAAGAAGTCCGCCCAGCACCGCCGCAATCCGAAGTCGCGAGGTGGGAGACCCCCAGCAACCCCTGGTCGAGGATCCACATCGACTTCGCGGGTCCGATGCAGGGGCGACACCTCCTCATCGTGGTAGATGCCTTCTCCAAGTGGCTCGAGGTGGTACCCATAGCATCTACCACAACTGAAGCGACGATCCGAGCCCTGCGCCGCCTGTTCGCAACACATGGACTTCCGGACGTGCTAGTCTCGGACAACGGCCCCCAGCTCACATCCCTGGCCATGGAATCCTTCCTGGCAGGACTGGGCATCCGCCACGCCCTATCCGCCCCCTACAGGCCGGCCGGAAACGGACAAGCGGAACGGATGGTCAGGCTGACCAAAGAAGCCCTCACCAAGATGGGCCCGGGAGACTGGCAAGAATGCATTGATAACTTCCTCCTCACCCAGCACATCACGCCACATGCCACCACCCACAAGAGCCCGGCCGAACTGCTGATGGGCAGAAGGTTGAGGTCACCCTTGGACCGGCTGCACCCCCAATACAGCCCGGAAGTGACCGCAACCGCCAGCCGCCCGCTTCGCGCCTTCAGCAAGGGAGATTCAGTTTTTGTGCTGAATTTCAACGGCTCTCCTAAGTGGCTGAAGGGGAAGATTGCCAGCACAACCGGCCCCAAATCCTACACCGTCGAGTTGGAAGATGGACAGGTCTGTAGACGTCACATCGACCAACTCCGGAAAAGGTGGGGGGGAGCACACGAAAACCAGCCTGACGAGGGAGGTCTACAACACCCAGACGAGGTAGGCCTACAACACCCCGGCGAGGTAGACCTACCACACCCAGACGAGGTAGGCCTACAACACCCCGGCGAGGTAGGCCTACGACACCCCGACGAGGTAGGCCTACCACACCCCTGCGAGGCAGAGCAACGCCATCCCGACGAGGTCGGCCCAGCACACTACCAGGTACTGTCACGTCGGCAGTCCAGCGAGGTAGACCGGGGCCAACCGCACGGAGGATGGCAACACCAACCCAGCCAGGTGGGCACCGGGCACAACAGGGCCAGGGACCACCAACCCAGCCCTCAAGTAGACCGGTACCTGCCCAGAGGAGGAGCAGCGCACCCCACCAGTGACGGCAGCCTACGCCAGCCCAGGGAGCCCGCAGTTCCAGGCGAGTAGACCGGGACCCAGCCAAGACGGGCACCCCACTACACATGGGTGAGGGTGGCACACGACTCCCCGGCGAGAGGGACCCCCCGCCCATCTCAGAAGACAGCCAGAAAACAACAACCCGACCCGGATGACCCCAGGCACCACCCGACGGTAGACCAGGGACTAGGGGGAAGGGAAAGCCGACAACAACCCGGCCAGGGAGACCTGCACCACCCCGGCAGGGGAGACCTCCGCCGCCCCGCAGAGGTAGTGCTGCAACAACAGCCCGGCCAGGTCGACCACCACCAACCAGACGGGGTAGACCAACGCCAGCCCGACCCAGCAGATCAACACCACCCCTGCGAGGTCGGACAACACAACACAAGCCAGCACCACCAGCAGCCGGCGGGCCGGTCCAGAGGGCACCGAACAGAACCACCACCCACCCGGCACCAGGCCGAACCGCAACCGAACCGCAGCGCCCGGGAGACCAGGGAGGAGCAAACGATGGACTTACCGAGACTCAGATGCTCTTCCCGGGTCGGAACCGAGCCACCGAGACGAGGCGATAGATCCACAGGCCAGGAGGAAGACCATCAGAACCAGCCATCCAAGGTCTGCGGTCCGGCCGGAGGCGCTGGGGGTGACCCCGCTCACTCGACAGCCGAACCAAGCCCGGTTCCGGAGAGGGAGCCGGGAGACAACAGAGCCCCGTCCATCCAGGCCGGAGACGGAGAACAAGTGAGACTGCGCAGGTCAGCTAGGGTGCCGAGGCGTCCTGCGTACCTGCGTGATTACGTGACTTTTGTGGACGAGATTTGACAGCTCGGACTAAGGGGGGAGGAGTGTTATGTCCTTATAAGGACATCCGCCCTGATTGGCTGCTAGCAATCGGGCGGGAGATTTGAATCCCTGTCAAGGGGCGGTGCGTCTGCCGGGAGCGAATATAAGGAGAGCTCCAGCAGCGCGCCAGCAGTCTTGTCTTGCTACTTTTGTAACCAATAAAGTTATTAAATGTATCGAGCTGGTCACGTCTTCTGTTCCTGCGCCTGATCTAACATCAGTGTCTTCTGTTCCTGAACTGTTGCCAAGAAAAGCCTTTGGCAGTTTGCCTAATTATCCCAAGGTCAGAGATAAACTGAAGAATTGTGTTTTGAGGACTTTGCTTTCATTTAATTTGGAATACGCTGAGAATGAGTTAATTCTCAACTGTTTTAATAAAATCTGTTTGGTTTTTGGAACTGTTTTGTATTTAATACTAATTACGTGGGCCTGGGTCAGAAGAGGAAGTAAGTACAGATAAATGGGGACAGTAAGACAGGGACGGAAGGCACGCTGGTGTGCTTATGCATGCCCCCTTTACAGACCTCTTAGGAATGGAGTGAGGTCCATGGTAGACAGTTTGAGGTTGAAGTTGTGAGGATTTGAGGCTGTAACAATGGAGCCGGGTAGAGCATTCCAGGCGTTGACCACTCTGTTGCTAAAAGTTGTTACACTGATTCATTGTTCTCACAGTTGTGAAATTTATCCTTAGTTCTAGATTGGTTTTCTCCTTGATTCGTTTCCAACCATTGCTTCTTGTCCTGCCTTCAGGTGCTTTGGAGAATAGGTTGACCCCACTCTTCTTTGTGGCAGCTCCTCAAATATTGGAAGACTGCTATCATGTCTCCCCTAGTCCTTCTTTTCATTAAACTAGACATATCCAGTTCCTGCAACCATTCCTCCTTATATGCACTACTCAGGTGACCCTGAGGGCACAGACAAACTTCCAAGTGATCTCAACGACTCTGTAAAAGAATGCAAATGACCAGCTGTCTGCAAGGAGTATAAAACCTCCCATTCCCCACCATCCAGTCAGAGCTGAAGAAGCTTCTTGGATGAGAAGCGAAACATCTTCAAAGAAAAAACAGAAAGTCCAGTGGCCTCTTGAAAAAGCACCTTTGGGACAACCTGGATGACTGAGAATCTCCATAGACATTCCTCATCTGTTTTAGCCTCTAGTCCCCTAATCCTCTTTGTTGCTCTTCTCTGCACTCTTTCTAGAGTCTCAACATAGTACCATAGTATCAAGAGCCTTGATAGTACAGTGGTTTAGTGCACCCTGTTATTAACACAGCTGCCTGCAATTTCTGCTGGTTCGAATCTCTCCAAGGCTCAAGGTTGACTCAGCCTTCCATCCTTTCTAAGGTAGGTGAAATGAGGACCCAGTTTGTGGGGGCAATAAGCTGACTTTGTATAAAATATACAAAAGAATGAAGGCTATTGCTTAACGCATTGTAAGCCGCCCTGAGTCTCCGGAGAAGGGCGGCATATAAATCAAATTAAAAAAAAAAAAAAAAATCTTTTTTTATATCGTGGCGACCAAAACTGGATGCAAAATTGCAAGTGTGGTTCACCCTTAGCAGTGGTGGGTTGCTCCTGGTTCGGTCCGGTACTTGCGAACTGGTAGTAACGGGAGTGGGAGGCTCTGCCCACCCGCCTGGACATCATCATGAACTATTTGTGCATGCATACACACTCCTGTTGCGAACCGGTAGCAGAGGTTTCTCTAAATCATCCCTGACCTTTAGTAACATTCTGACAAGCAAAGATAGCAGAGAAGTCCAAGTCACTTAACAACTGTATTACTAACTTGACAAATGCAGTGATTCACTTAACAACTGTGGCAAGAAAGGTCATAAAATGGGGCAAAAGTCACTTAACAACGGTCTCTCTAAGGAACAGAATTTTTGGGTTCAATTGTGATGGTAAGTTGAGGACTACCTATACTTGAGCCTTAATCACAGATGTGTAATGTTGATTCTGGTTTTATGGACTATGAAGATAACATATGTCACGATTATAGAAATACTTGACTATAATTTGGGCAGATTCACACATTCATCAGACTTTGCTCTTCAGGGTTTTCCAGCTCTGAGTTCCATTATATGATTCATCTTCATGGGAATCATTTTTCCAATTGACACTACAATGCTTTGAAATTCAGTGTCAGACTCACAAAAATTAAAGCCGTTAAGATTTCATTTTGAGCTGAAATATACTTTTTTAAAAAAAAAAAAACAAAAAACCAAACCCTTAAATACTGTTTTATCATAATGCGGTAATTTTAAACACACTAAAATAGCATTAATAACTGTCACATTAACTTCTCTTTCATTAAAAGAAGAAATTTAACTCTAAATTATGAAATGATCAAATTTATGAGGTCCAAGTTAGTAAAGATTTTTTTTTTATATATGAGCATAAATTATACAGCATGATCCCTGTCGGGTGAAGGCTGCAAATTAGGAACTACGGTAAATTTTATTAGACATTAATAAACATAAACATATCTCTGGTTGAACCAGTTGGCGCTGTTTATTTCTGAACAGATATTCATCTTCAACTTTTGAAAAAAATAATAATTTTGCATTTAGCAGCACCTTTGCATCTTCTCTCTCCTCTACTCCACTTCCCTCTCTCCTACTCCTCTCCTCTCATCCATTTCCTTCTCTCCTTTCCCCTCTCTACTTCCCTCTTCTTCCGTCTCCTTCCTTCTCCTCTTCCCTCGGCTTTTCTCCTCTCCTCTCCTCTGCCTCACTCCACTCCACTTCCCTCTCTCCCTTCATCTCTCCACTTCCCTTTCCTTTCAACTTTTTCCTTTCCTTATTATACATAAATTTCCTTTAATGGGTTTTATTATATGGTAGATTTTTTTTTATTTTGTAAGTGACCTGGAGACATCTGGGCAGTTATATACATTTCTTTAATAAATAAATAATAATTTTTACATAATGTGATCCTGTATTGGAACTGCAGAGAGATCCATGTGCTAGGTGTTTTGATTCTTCAGAATGCCTTTGAAAGTATGTGCTTCTCCGTGATGTTTTATATGTCCCACCAGTCCATTCTCACCAAAATTCATGGCCGATCCCAACTTTTAATGCATCTGTTTAAGATGAGAACCTAAGACCAGCGGTGGGTTTCTACCAGTTCACCCTGGTTCAGGCAAACTGGTAGCGGTGGTGGTGGGAGGCTCCGCCCACCCACCTGGACGTCATCACGGATGCTCTCCACATGCGCAGAAGGTCCTGCACATGCGCAGAAGCGCGGTGAGCGAGCAAAGTGAGCGTGCACATGTGCGAGCTCACAGTTCCAAACCGGTAGCGAAGGTTGAAATCTACTACTGCCTTAGACTGTTTTTTCCCCATGCTCTCCTAGAGCCGAATGTCATCTATAATGAAAAATCAATGTTTTTGTAATCTCAATGTTATATTTATTTGGTGGATTTGGATATAAAACCCATATTTATGTTCCAACCAATCCAATTTTGGGTGTTATTTGAATACGTAGCCATTGATTTGGGTTCCGGGGTGTTCAAAGCAGGAGGCATGGCCTTGATAGTACAGTGGTTTAGTGCACCCTGTTATTAACACAGCTGCCTGCAATTTCTGCTGGTTCGAATCTCTCCAAGGCTCAAGGTTGACTCAGCCTTCCATCCTTTCTAAGGTAGGTGAAATGAGGACCCAGTTTGTGGGGGCAATAAGCTGACTTTGTATAAAATATACAAAAGAATGAAGACTATTGCTTAACGCATTGTAAGCCGCCCTGAGTCTCCGGAGAAGGGCGGCATATAAATCAAATTTAAAAAAAAAAAAAAGTGTTATCCCGATCAATTGAAAACAGGCTGAATCCTCTTTTCATCAGCACAATCACAAATGCACACAAAGCACTTTTGCCAAATGACAAATTAAGCCTGTTCCAGTTGTAGATTTTCAACTTTGCAGCTGTCATTAAAAAAATTCTCCACAGACCTTTTCATTCCCAGAATAATGTCTTTCCAGATGGGAATTAGAGAGCATGTTTGAGTAAAATCTGCTTCTGTCTCTCTAATAAAAAAGAAAGAAAGAATGTTACAGCAATCTTCCTGTTCTAATCCATTCATTTCAGGTTTGATTTACCTGCTCAACTTTGATCCGAAATTTCTGTCATTTTACAAGATTATATGAGTCTTGCTTTTGATTCTGCTCCCTGGCATGTGTGGAAAGTTTGACAAGATTCTGTGTTGCTTATATCTTTTAAAAGCCAGGATTAACTTGTGCTTTGTGATTTAAAAACAACTATTGTGTGGGGAAAGGGTGGAAATAATTCTAATTCTAATATCTTCATGACTTTGAACCAGGGGTGAAATGCTCTCGGTTCAGACCGGATCGTCCGATCCGGTAGCGATAGTGGTGGGTGGTTCGGAGAACCGGTAGCAAACATCCCTGCCCCCCGCATGCCCAGCTGAGCCACGCAATCATCAGAGGCTTTTTTTAAAAAAAATTTAAAAGCATTTTTTCTACAACCTCTTCAGCTGAAACAATGCTTTTAAAAGTAAAAGAAAAAAGCCTCTGATGATCATGCGGCTCATCATCCGCTGAAGAGGTTGTAGAAAAAATGTTTTTAAAAGAAAAAAAAGCCTCTGCTAATCAGGCAACTCAGTTGGGATCGTCAGAGGCTTTTAACGGTAAGTAAAGCGCAGGGGCGGGTGCGTGGGCCAACCTGATCGTCGGAGCGAACCAGTTCTCTCCCAGCTGCTCGTCAGAGCTACCGGTTCGCCTGAACCGGTCCAAACCAGTAGAATCCCACCCCTGATTGACTCTTATTTACCGCCAATTTGCTTTGACCATTAGTAGATCAGATTCGTGTTTAGAGATAGAATGGAATTAACTTATATTCATTTGAATAACCCTGGTAATTCAACCATAGATCCCATAGTTTATGTGTCTAGTCCAGGGGTCAGCAACCTGTGGCTCTGGAGCCACATGTGGCTCTTTCACCCCTCTGCTGCGGCTCCCTGTTACTCAAAATATGCGTCACAACAGCCAATGTGGAACACCCACCGGCACACGATTTATGGAGCTTTTCAACCCCTGGTAGGCAAACCATGGATAAATCCAAGAAAAGAAAAGTCTATAAGCAAATAACCAAGCTCAGAGAAGGGTTACAGAGAAGTTGGCATGCCAAAACCAGATTTTTGATTGGACAATGTGGGTTTTTTTCCGATAAAGATATGTATGCATTTAGATTCTGACCAGTGGTGAAATCCAAATTTTTTTACTACTGGTTCTGTGGGTGTGGCTTGGTGGGCATGGTGTGGTGTGGCTTGGTGGGCATGGCTTGGTGGGCGTGGCAGGGGAAGGATACTGCAAAATCCCCATTCCCACCCCACTCCTGGGGGAAGGATATTGCAAAATCTCCATTCCCACCCCACCCTGGAGCCAGCCAGAGCTGGTATTTGCCGGTTCTCTGAACTCCTCAAAATTTCCGCTACCGGTTCTCTGAACCTCTCAAAATTTCTGCTATCGGTTCTCTGAACCTCTCAAAATTTCCGCTACCGGTTCTCTGACCTTCTCAAAATTTCTGCTACTGGTTCTCCAGAACCTGTCAGAACCTGCTGGATTTCACCCCTGATTCTGACACTGATTATATTCTGATATTAGTCTGTAGAGATTCTCAGTCATTCAGGTCATGGTTGTCCCAACTGGCTTTTTCAAAGTCCAATTGCCTCCTGAAAAAGCACCTTTGGGATATTCTGATATTCTTCCTGTCTTGTTTTTCTCCAAAATAACAAACTGTCTTTAATTGATTTGAATTCCTCCTTCCTTCCTTCTTCTCACAGATATGGGACTTTGGGGTTCACAGGACACCTGCATAGGTAAAGATAAATCTTCTCGGCATTTTAATTTTCTCCTTGAAAATGTTGTTTTACCAGGTATGGGGAAATCCAGGAAGCACATATTATGACTGCTGTGCCACCAAGGACTTAAAATGATAGTCTGGTCTAGTGAGGATGGTTTGAAGAGATCTCCTGTCTGTTTTTCATTTGCCGAGTCTCACCGATTGATTTAGTGTGTCAACTCAGGAGCACTTTGTCATCCCTGATCGTTGTTTGACTCTGTGTTATTTATACAAACGATGCTTTACTCTCCTTGTTTTGCACCCATAAATCCAGTGGGGTGTAAGATAAGAGGCCTTTCCTTGAGGAATGATAATAGTAGCAGTGGTCTCCTTCAATCTTCATAACCGTGAGAGGAAAGACAGTGAGAAAGATTCTGCTTTTTATTTTCCAATCTGGGGATTTATGACAAAACACATACAGTCTGACACGGGCAAAACAACAACAACCGCAACAAAACCCCAGAACTCTTATCTTTGTAGAGAGAAAAGCAGGGGTGGGCTGCTGGGGGTTCTCAGGGGTTCAGGAGAAACTCTAGCTAAGATTCTGTGCAGTTCGGAGAACCCCCAAATCCCACTCTTGGCTGGCCCCTCCTGCGCCTCCCAGGAAACCCCACGCGGCCTGTTTTGGATGCAGGTAAGTGCAGGGTGTCCGTGGAGGCTCAGGGAGGGCAAAAAACAGGCCTATCGGAAGTTTCTCTACCGTTTCCAGCCTCCAGAGGGCCTCCGGAGCCTGGGGAGGCTGTTTTCATCCTCCCAGAGGCTCGAGGAAAGCCTCTATATTCCGGGGAGGGCAAAAATGTCCCACCCACCCCCACCGTGGTGCAGGAGGCTGACTAGGCCACACCCACCATGGCCACGCCCACCCAGCAACTGGGCAGAGAACCCCTTGCTAAATTTTTAGAAACCCACCCCTATAGAAAAGGCAACGGAAATTCCAGAATTATCGTAACATTGGGAGATTCCGTGGAAATGACCTGCAATTTCCATCAAAATCTGGAGGGATAGACAGTCGAAGTATAAAACCTGTAAGAAAGGATGTTGCTTCTAAAAATAAGACAACTGTTGGAAGGAATATTTAGTAGCCGCCAATTGCAATGAATCATATGACTTGGAATTCAAGATGCTATTTTAGGGTCTGAGAGGTGTTTTGTTTTTTTTTCAACACCCAAAAATCTCTTCCTTTTACTTCATGCCTTATGCTTCTAACAACCCTTGTCACTATTTTGATAAAAGCATGATTGCCAGAAGAACATCATATGCTTATGTTTGTTGGGCTCCAATAGGATAAGACCAAGCTATCGGCCCTTGTTATTTCACCTAGTTAACCAGATGGGTAATTGTATCTTACTCCAACAACTAATAACAGGATAAATTTTTCCAAGGTTACTAAAGGTAGCAGGTTAGTTCAGGTGCAAAAGACCAGATTCACACGTGAAGGTTCAATTAAACTGATTTATTGCTAAGGAATCTTCTCAATTAGTAGTCGGCACCTGTTTAGAAATAGATACGGGTCAAACGACTTGGACTTAGGTCTTGTGGCTATATAGGCATTCTAGGCTAATCCCCCTTTTCACTCCACCCCCAGAGTCTGCCATCCCTTTTCCTATACCAGTGGTCCCCAACCTTTTTATCGCCGCGGCCCGCTGAGCGCGCGCAGGGGTGGGGGCACGGCCCAGGAGCTTTTGCGCACGGCCCATTGCGCACGGCCCAGGAGCCTTTGCGCTGCAGCGTTCATGTCCCCCGGCCGCTGCGCGGCCCGGTGCCAGGTACTCCACGGCCCGGCACCGGTCCGCGGACCGGGGGTTGGGGACCACTGTCCTATACAATACACCAATAATGGGATGTTTCTGGACTTGGTTGAGCACGACATGTGAAGAAAGACATTCTAGTTCATAAACCATGTTTTTATGGCTCAGGGTTATTTTATGTGGGTGTGTCTAAATGTGCAGAAGATGTGTTCCATAGGTAGTCCTAATTTTTTCCCCATTGATTTCTTCCACCATTTTCCACCCTTGAATCAGATCTGATACTAGAAAGATAGATACAGAGATCAGAGAGGTACAAACCACTGTGTTTCCCTGAAAATAAGACCCTGTCTTATATTTTTTTTTGAACCCTGAAATAAGCGCTTGGCCTAATTTTCAGGGAGGTCTTATTATTTTGGGGCGTGTGGAGCAAGATGGGGCTCCTCTTGCCGTCTTACCTGATTTCCAGCTCTGCGTTTAAATATTTTCGGAGAGGGCTTATTTTCGGGGGGAGGCTTATTTTAGCACATGCGCTCAAAAGCCTGATTGGGCTTATTATCAGGGGAGGTCTTATTTTCGGGAAAACAGGGTAGATATAGAGGTAGAATTAAATGGGAACATTAATTGGGAGTTTCAGTACCAGCTTCTGGTTAGTCCAGAAGCACCTTAATTTCAGTGGGTCCATCCTTTTTCAGAGAAATTTTAATGCTGGTGGTGATTTTGCTAGGAGAGGTTGTCCTTGACCTAGGACCAAAGTTGAGCCCAAAATTTATGTTGCTAAGCGAGACATTTCTTAAGCGAAGTGAATCACTGCCGTTATTAAATTAGGAACACTTGTTAAGTGAATCTGATTTTTCCATTTATTTATTTATTTATTTATTTATTTATTTATTTATTTATTTATTTAATTTATATCCAGCCCTTTTCCCCGAAGGGACTCAGGGCGGTGAACAGCCAAAAATTAAAATAACATACAATATAAAAGTTAAGATAACTAAAAATAAATTAAATTAATCGGCCTCCCAATTTAAAATCCCAAGCTATATAATTAAAAAACTAACCCATCAAACCTATTCAGGCCAAGCCATTGACTTGGCTTGTCAGAAGGTCGCAAAACATGACCCCGGGACACTGCCACCGTCATAAATATGAGTCCGTTGCCAAATATCTGAATTTTGATCATGTGCCCATGGGGATGCTTCAATGGTCGTAAGTGTGAAAAACAGTATAAGTCACTTTTTTCAATGCCCTTGTAACTTCAAATGGACACTAAACAAATGGTTGTAAATTGAGAACTATCTGTACTACAAAAGTTCTGAAACAAATAAGTTTTCTGAAGGATTTTCCCTTCAAGTCTGATCCAGAAAATTAATATGAAGGGAATGTTTACTTCCCAGGAGCTACACTCAATAAGTATACACCTATCCAGCCAGTGTTATCCACATTGGAGCTTATATTTGTAATATTATCTACAAAGTCATATACAAAATACTCAAAGTCAAACATGATATTCTCACCCATGAAGCATTTAAAAAGCGTCTTTCTTTGTAAGCAATCTGGGGTCACCTTGAGTGAGTTGGGCAGCCAGATTAGTCTTTTTAAGAAATAAATAAATTCATAAATATGTCTTCCCAGGTAGGACCACTATAAACTAAATAATTAGGCACATGCTGCCCTTTCATAACACTTAAAATGGCCTGAGGGAGATGAACATAGAATAATAGAGTTTGAAGGGACCTTGGAGATCTTCTAGTCCAGCCTCCTGCTTGAGCAGGACACCTTATATCATTTCAAATAAATGGTTGTCCGTTCTCTTTTTGAAAGCCTTCAGTGATGGGGCACCCACAACTTCTGACGGTAAGTTATTCCATTGGTTGATTGCTCTCACTATTAGGAAATTTCTCCTCAGTTCTAGGTTGCTTCTCTCCGTGGTAAGTTTCCAATTGTTTCTTGTCTTGACTTTTGGTGGTTTGGAAAATAGCTTGACCCCCCAACCCTTGTCTTTGTAGGAGCCCCTCAAATATTGGAACAGTGCTATCATGTCCTTCCTCTAACCCTTCTTGGGACTCTAGAAAGAGTGCAGAGAAGAGCAACAAAGATGATTAGGGGACTAGAGGCTAAAACATATGAAGAATGGCTGCAGGAACTGGGTAGGTCTAGTTTAATGAAAAGAAGGACTAGGGGAGACATGATAGCAATGTTCCAATATCTCAGGGGCTGCCACCAAGAAGAGGGAGTCAAGCTATTCTCCAAAGCACCTGAGGGCAGGACAAGAAGCAATGGGTGGAAACTAATCAAGGAGAGAAGCAATTTAGAACTAAGGAGAAATTTAGAACAATTAATCGGTGGAAAAACTTGCCTCCAGAAGTTGTGAATGCTCCAACATGGAAGTTTTTAAGAAGATGTTGGACAACCATTTGTCTGAAGTGGTGTAGGGTTTCCTGCCTAAGCAGGAGGTTGGACTAGAAGACCTCCAAGGTGCCTTCTAACTCTGTTATTCTAAATTCTTTTCATTATCCAATTCCGGTAACATTTCTTCATACCATTTTAGCTATACTATGTACAAGACTGTGCCTCCTTCTCCCTAACCGTAGGACTAGCTCTGCAGTGTCTCAAGAAAAGGCCTGAGATTTATAGTAGGTCACCCTCCAAGGAGATAGAGAGACACGAAAAATGTGCTAATATTATCTCTTTCCAGCTCTTGTAGGGCTGTTAAATATATATTTTGAATGTGGGAGGGGGGTAATGATAGATCGATGTTAGGCAGAAGGCAGATGGATCGGAAGGGGAGGCTGGCCGGGTAGGCTATTATGTGCTTGGAATGACAATCTTCCATCTTTTCTCTCTTCTCATTGTTTCCATGTTGCTAGGGGAGAATAGAGCCCCCCCCTTTACTTCTTATCCCTCTCCCCCCCCCATTTCATCCTCTCCCCTGTGCCAATTGATATGAAAATTAAGATTACAAATTAAATCCAGGCTATCCTGGAGTTTTCCAGTTCACCAGCCATCCCACTCCCCCCTCAAAATAATGATAATAATAATGATGCCGAGTTGGTCGGATGAATAATTCCCCGGAGAGATTACTTCATTCTGATAGCTTAGCCGTGTCCCTGATATAAAAAAGGTCTCTATCTACTTTTATTGAAATCAACAAGTAACATTGTAATCCCAATATTGAGGTATAATCTTCATTATCTCCAGATCTGCGTAATGACGCTTCCGCCCCCCTCCTTTCCCTGCCCTACTCGGTTCTCTCTCTATGGCTTTAGATTTATTTTCTTGGCAATTGTCTGCCGTTTTGGGTGGGGTGGATGGTACTTGATATTAAATTTGGACAGGCTTTGCAGGTCTAACAACTTCATGAGGAAAATAGGTGTGGAAATGAGACGGGGGAAAATGTGAAATCCTTTCCTGGTCTAAATTTCCAGCTCTGTGGTTTCTTTTATTTCAAGAAATGAAAGAATGGAGGAGTGAATGTTATATTTTTTAATTTATTCTCTTGGTTGTTTGTGTATGGTTATTATTGCTGTGCATTATTATATTTATTTGCTTCACTTTGCTTTTTTTAAAAAAAATTGCCTGTCATTGACTGAATAAATATTACAGGTAGGCCTCAACTCACGACCACAATTGAGCCCAAAATTTCTGTGGTTAAGTAAGACATTTGTTAAGTGAGTTTTGCCCCATTTTACAATCTTTCTTGCCACAGTTGTTAAGTGAATCATTGCAGTTGTTAAGTTAGTAATGTGGTTGTTAAGTGATTCTGGTTTCCTCATTGACTTTGCTTGTCAGGTCGTAAAAATTGACAGTTATGAAACCATCATAAATATGAATCAGTTGCCAAGCATCTGAATTTTGATCATGTGACCATGGGGATGCTGCAATGGTCGTAAGTGTGAAAAATGGTTTTTTCAGTACCATTGTCACTGAAACAGTCACTAAATGCACTGTTGTAAGTCGAGAACTACCTGTATTGAACTGAATTAAAGTTAAAAAATGTAATCAATGGTATTAAGAATTAAGTGTTGGAATTCATTGTTGGAATGTATTTCTATGCAACAACTACAGTAATATTCAGCCAGTAGATGGCAGTATTTACAAGTTTGGATCTATGGTGTATACTCTATGCCCTTTTGTTCTAAGTAGAGTTTCCTGTTTCCTGTTATAGTTGAGCAGTAAAGCACATGGTGACTGTATTCTTTGTTTGCGCTGTGTGGTGCTTGATATAAAAAAAAAACAGAATTTCTATCATTAAGTTAGGCCACAGAACTGATTGAAAAAGACATATTATCACCCAGAGAATGAGACACAATGCAGAGAAAAACCCACTTCATACACCTGGAGTTACTACACCAGGAAACACCAGGACACTATAAATAGTCCACGACCAGGGGTGGGTTCTACTTACTTTTACTACCGGTTCGCAACGGGGCCACGCACGTGTGCTCGCTTCATGCATGCACAGAAGCGTTCTGATGATGTTGGGGTCAGTGGGCGGAGCCTTCCACTGGTTTTACTACTAGTTCTATAGAACCGGGGGCAACCACTACTGTCGACACAATCACAACTGAGACCAGAATTTCCATTGCTAAGAAAGGCGGTTATTAACAGAGTCACATCCAATTTTTAGGACGCTTTTTGCCACGGCTGTTAAGTGAATCTCTGCAGCTGTTAATGAGCCATGTGGGTTGTTAAGTAAATCTGGCTTCCCCCATTGACTTTGCTTGCAGTTTAAAGCATGTTAAGGATACTATTAAGTTACCAATTACTTTAACCCTCAAATCCAACAGCGCCTGTCATCTGACCTCAACATATTATCCATTCAAGGCCTGAATTAGCCCATCAGTTTTGGAAAAAAAAAAACCACCTCAGAGCCAAGAGTTTGATATTTCAAAATATTTGATTACAGAAAAAGAAACCAGTGTGCAGATGGACATACTTCAGCGCTGAGCACATCAATTTATTTTCAAAAGCACAAGAGCAGGAGAAGCTGGCTTGTGTTGGTCAGTTGGCAAACCCCTAGGGAGCATTTTTCTTTTATAAGCCAGGCTTAGCCTAAGAACTATTGTGGATTGAAAAACCTACAAAGAGATGGTGTCCTTTGATATTGGTTTTTTTTGCTAGTTCCTCAAAAACTAGGCCTCAGCTGAATCCAGTTAATTATGGCCTCTTCCCTTCAGAGCTTTAATAGCTCCAGGCTCTGCCTCAGGTTGTTAACTACCAGACTAGTCATTAAATGCTGGTCAAGATGATTTCTTCAAGATTACAGTCTCATTTTTTTTTTATGATTAAAGCATTGCATCCCTGCCGCAAGAAAAGGAAAATAAAAAGTGGGGAGCGAGGCTTCCTTCAAAATGTTCTATGGAGAAGCTTTTCTGTGGCGTTGACAAATAGGAGAATTTTGCAATTCCTTTGGATGCACCCCGCTTAAATTTGGATTGGAATCTGTTGGAAGAAATGTCCATCTGGCTTCAGTTCCAAGTGGGGAGAAAGACACTGGAAACATGGAGGCTGATAGGAAAGATGGTTTAATGGTGGGCAGAACCACATGGTTTTGAGGTCCTGGGCAATCGAGCACATGGGTGAGAGAGAGAGAGAAGATTTATACCCTCTCTTGGGCTTTGAACTTGCTTCCTGTTCCTGTGAAAGAAATGTATTCTGATTGGTTGTCAGACTCCCATGGGGCCATGCAGGGGTAACTTTGTAGGTTGTCTTGAGTCCCAGGCTTGGTTGAATCTTGCTGGGTGATGTAATGGAGGGGCTTTGGGCAATTCCTATTATGGGTTAATGGCTTTGTCCCGATTTGGATCTTGAGCGAGGGCTAATCCTATCATATCCTGAGGGGGAAGGTCTTTTGTTTTGTAGATAAGCTGGCCCAGCCTTTTGTCTTGTAGATAGGTCTTTCTGGGGCTATTAACAAAGGGGGGCTGCTTTTCAAGAGTATGTTTCTCCTTTTCTCATCCAGGGAAACATAATATTCTGCCTTTTTAATATTTCCTAGAATATTTTATTCTTCTAGGAGAGGGGTGGGTGCTAACTTCCTACAAATCCTTCCAGACTTTGCTTTAAAGCTTTGTCACCCTCCATCTGTAGCAGTGGTGGGTTCCTCCCGGTTCGGTCCGGTTCGGCAGAGCCAGTAGCGGTGATAATATGACGTCACCGAACCAGTTCTCCCCCCCCCCGCCCTCCCACCCACCCACCCACGTTATTCTTACCTTTTATTTGGTCCCACCCCCAATCTGTTGCTGCCTCCTGTGTCCCAGCTGATGACTAAAGGGAAAAAAACTGTTTAAACTCTTGCCGCGGGGCTTCAAAGGGTCGCCCTACAGCTGATCAGTGTTAAAAGCAAACAAATGAGTCGGGTGGTAAGTGCGAGGACTGGTCGTAAGTGCGAGGACCTTCCAGAAATGACTCTGACCAGCTAGCCACGCCCACCTAGTCACATGACCTCCAAGCCACACACACAAAATAAGCCATGCCCACAGAACCGGTAGTAAAAAAATTTAGAACCCACCCCTGATCTGTAAGTACTGTGGGGGTGGGGCTGGGGTGGGGAGAGAAGCTGCTTCATCTGCCTCAAAGTTGATACAGGCAGTCCTCGACCTATGGCCAAAATTGAGACCAAAATTTCCGTTGCTAAGCAAGATAGTTGTTGATCTTTGTTTTGCACTAAGTGTGGCATAAAGGTCGTAAAATGGTGCAAAACTCAACAACTATTGAGTTGTTATTGAGTTGTTCACTTATTAAGTGAATCACTGCAGTTGTTAAGTGAGTCATATGGTCATTAATTGAATCTAGCTCCCCCCAGATTGACTTTGTTTGTTGGAAGCCATAAGGGAAGGCTGCAATTGGTGACTGCATCTGTAATTAAGTAGATGCCAGTTGCCAAGTATCCAAATTTTGATCCAATTTTGATCCAAATTTGTGAATAACACTTGTTATTCTGTATTCTGATCTTGTCTTCAGACCATCATTTTGTCTCTCAATAGCTGAATGATCCGTTTAGGCTCAGAGCTACTGTTGCTGCCATCTATCCTTGAGGAGGCCATCATTTGATTAGTATTCATAATTCAGAAAAAGTAGAGCTGTTTATTTCCTTTATTAACATTTTCTTTTACTGTGAGCTCACCCTGAGAATCCAGCAGAAACAGATTTTATTGCCTCAATAGCTGTCCTTGATCAAAACTGGAACCTCACCCTGAGAATGAATTTTCATGGCCTGATATTTATTCCATTTACTCTCTTTTCCATTTGTTTTAATTGTGTGGTTTATAGGTTTATATGGTTTTATTTTATTTTGTCTCTGTTTATACAAAGATCCCAAGATAGCTAATAAGAAAATAAGGTCTATAAAAACACATGGAAATCAACGTCATAAAACTAGTGAAACGCATCGTTTTGTTTTAAAATAAAAACTACCATAAAAACAGTAGAAGACCTTACAAACCAAGGAGCAAAACAACATTCATCTGGGCTTAAATGGAGAATGAGTACCAATAAAAGATAATAATGTGCTAGAAAATCACATCTAAAGGGTTTGATTACCTTATCCTTGACAAGAAATGGAAAGATAAAGATTTGCAAGTTTTGGAGCTAATATCTGAAGAAAGAAAGAAGTTTGCAACAGTGGGAAGGACCTGTCTAAAGCAGGGATCTCCAAACTTAGCAACTTTTAAGAGTTGTGGATTTCAATTCCCAGTATTCCCCAGACAGCATGGGTGTCAAGGTTCGGATGGATGCCCTAATTAAATCATGAGCCTCGAGCCAAGCTTCAAAAGAAATCCAGGAGTTTCAATGTCAGCAGGTTCCAAGTGAATCCAACTCTGACCCCACGTAATTTACGCCCCAATCATGATCCTGTTTCCCCCTCCCCCCAGGTGTGTCATCAGTCATATTCGCCAATGGAGCAATTCCGCAGGTTGTAGAGATCACTCCCCTCCAGCCGCTGTGGGTAACTCTGGGAGACAGCCTTGAAAGAGATATGTCTGGACTGTGCTTTTGTTTTGGGCTGCCATGCTGCTTCGTCGGTTTCCCATCCCCCTTGCCTATGGCAACTTGAGAGCAGGCCAGGGATGCTTCGCGAGTTGACAATGGGTGCCTGGGGAATTCTGGGAGTTGAAGTCCACAAGTCTTAAAGTTGCCAAGTTTGAAGACCCCTGGTCTAAAGCAGTTTTCTCTCAGTAACTGTAAGATATGTGGACTTTAACTCTCAGAATTCCCCAGCCATACTTTAGATCAGAGATGTCAAACTCAAGACCTACCATAAATCTCAGACCTTTTCTTGAGACACCGCAGAGCTGGTCCTACGGTTAGGGAGAAGGAGGCATAGTCTTGTACATAGTATAGTTAAAAGATATGAAGAAAAGTTATAGATATGCCTAGTCTAATGAAAAGAAGGCCTGGGAGACATGATAGCACTATTCCAATATTTGAGGGGCTCCTACAAAGACGAGGGGGTCAAGCTGTTTTCCAAACCACCAAAAGGCAAGACAAGAAACAATGACTGAAAACTAACCAAGGAGAGAAGCAACCTAGAACTGAGGAGAAATTTCCCAACAGGGAGAACAATGAGCCAGTGGAATAACTTAACTTCAGAAGTTGTGACTGCTTCATCACTGGAGATTTTTAAGAAGAAGCTTGGCAGCCACTTGTCTCATATGGTAAGAGCAGTGATGGCTAACCTTTTTGCCATCATGTGCCAAAAGCAGGGGGAGCACAGGGGGAGGGGGTTGCGTGCGCATGTGCCCACACCCATAATTATATGTGCCCTATCCCCCGCACATGCATGTGCGACCCCCCACGATCCCCATGCTTTTGGCACGCGATGGGCCGGTAGGCCCTTTTTTTGCTCTCCCCAGGCTCCAGAGCCTCTCTAGGAGCCTGGGGAGGGCAAAAACGGCCTTCTGGTCCCCTTGAAAGCCTCCAGTGATGAAGCTCCCACAACGTCCGAAGGCAACTTCTGTTCCACTGGTTGATTGTTCTCACTGGCAGAAAATTTCTCCTTATTTCCAGGTTGAATCTCTCCTTGATCAGTTTCCATCCATTATTCCTTCTTCTGGCCTTCAGGTGTTTTGGAGAATAGGTTGACCCCCTCCTCTCTGTGACAGCCCCTCAAATACTGGAAGACTGCTACCCTGTTTCCCCTAAAATAAGACATCCCCTGATAATAAGCTCAATCGGGCTTTTGAGCACATGCACTAAAATAAGGTCCCTTCCAACTCTGATAATCTGTTTATAATCTGTTAATCGTGAAGCGGTATATGCTGTAAGTCTAAGTGCTATTGCTATAATGCTACCAAGGAAGTTACATGAATGTGTGTTATCTAAGCAGGTGATAATGCCTTGCTGATCTTCGCTGGGGTCAGATGCTAAGAGAGACCAAGCTGTTTAATCCATGAAGACAGATTATCAATGTATAAACTAGATCGAGAATTTGAGGTAAGAAAAGAACACCTCTTCCCACAAAAGGCATTGGTAAAATATTTTTATTTATTGCCTGGAAAATTACATTTATTTGTCCATGAAATCACCAGGAGCTGAACTCAACTGGAAAGAGATTTTTACCATTGATAATACAAGGGACTCTTGTATGCCCGAGGTTATTGCTCCTAATAAGTGCCAACTGCACTTGGCTTGATGGATCGAAGATATGACTTAGTCCCTTGGTCAAGACTTCATAGAGTTGGACAGCAAGCAAAATCTTCTATTTTTCCTGGATTACTGTTAACAAACCTATTACCCTTCTCCATCTTCCAAAATGCCATAAATAGCATTTTTATTTTATTTATTTTTTATTTTTTAAAAATAAGCCCCATGCTACCTTCTTTGAAATCAATGTCTTCTGGCATATCTGGGCTATGGTTATACTTGGAATTTAACAGATTTGTCAGTTCCTGACTTCGCTCCATATTCCACGAGAATGTCTCAGCAATAATTAGTTGTCATTTACAATTAAGAGCAATCTCTTGCAATGAAGGGTTCACAGGAACGTTTAACAAGGAAAGCGTTATAGTGGCCCAACAGGAAGATAAACAGGTTAGGAGTTCTTCAGGATTGAAAATTGACTTCACTAAGATATTGTGATTTTTTAAAACCTGCTTGCAACTTTTATAAATGCTTGCGTTCTGGACAGCAGGAACAAAATCCCCCTTTTTTTTTTTTTGCTGGCATCTGTATTTTAGAGTTTAGGATTTAGCCAGAGAACTTCCCCACTGAAGCTACAGGTAATCTTCAACTTGACCACAATTGAGCCCAAAATTTATGTTGTTAAGTGAGAAACTTGTTCCGTGAGTTTTGCCCCGTGTTACGATTTTTCTTGCCACATTTGTTAAGTGAATCACTGCCTGTTAAATGAGCCACACGGTTGTTAAGTGAATCTGGTTTCCCCATGGTCGCAAAAGGGGAACACATGACCCCGGGACATTTCAAGCGTCATAAATGTGAGTCACTTGTCAAGCATCCGAATGTAATTCATGTGAGCATGGGGATGTTACAACATAAGTGTGAAAAACAGTCATAAGTCATGTTTTTCAGTGATGTAACTTTGGACGGTCACTAAATGAACCATTGTAAATCGAGGACTACCCATATTTCATTCCCACACTTAAATAGTCCCAGGGACTTTCTTGCCCACAAAAATGATGCCGAAAGTTGCCATGTGGTTTTGCAATGTTGCAGTTTCCCATTAATATATTTTAAATACAGGTGATCCTCGATTTACTGCAATTAAGCCCCGAATTTCCATTACTAAGCACTGCATCCCAGGAGTGGGAGAAAGAAGTATAAGAATTTGAACTTCAATTTCACTATAATTGCATTTGGTACTCAGCTGCCACTGGCTTTATTTATTTATTTATTTATTTATTTATTTATTTATTTATTTATTTATTTATTTATTTATTTATTTATTTATTTATTTATTTATTTATTTATTTATTTATTTATTTATTTATTTATTTATTTATTTATTTATTTATTTATTTATTGCGATTTATATGCCGCCTTTCTCCCTAGGGACTCAAGGCGGCTTACAAAATGACAACTTCAATACAAATCACAATACAATACAAAATTAAAATCAGTAACCCAATTAAAAAACGATTTAAAATTATACCAGTGTACCCCCAAACGGATCAGTTTAATTGGCGGAAGAGCCACGTCTTCAGCTCGCGATGGAAGGAAAGACGGTCTAGTGGAGTTTTATCTAGTGGCGTCAATAATTTTCCTGCCATAAACCTACTTACTAGAGTTTGGATATCCTTGTAAGGCTATTCTTATAATTTCTTCACTAACCAGTTTAGAGAAGTCTGACAATTGTCATCCTTCATAACACTTCAAATTCTTTCCTCTCCTCTAACTCCCCCTCCTCCTCCTCTTCCTCTCTCCTCTTTCTCCTCTTCTTTCTCCTTCTCCTCCTCCTCTCTCCTCTCTTCTCCTCCACCTCCTCCTCTTTCTCTTCTTCTTTCTCCTCCTCCTGCTCCTCTCTCCTCTCCTCTCTTCTCCTTCTCCTTTTTCTCTTTTTCTTTCTTCTCTCCTCCTCCCCTCCTCCTCTTACTGCTCCTCTCTCCTCACCTCCTCCTCTTTCTCCTCTTCTTTCTCCTCCTCCTCCTCTCCCCTCTCTTCTCTACCACCTCTTTCTCCGCTTTCTCTTTCTCCTCCTCCTCCTCTCTTCTCCACCTCTTTCTCCTCTTTCTCTTTCTTTTTCATTCTTCTCCTCCTGCTCCTCCCTCCTCCTCTTACTGCTCCTCTCTCCTCTCCTCTCTTCTCCTCCACTTCTTTCTCCTCTCTCTTTTTCTTTCTTCTCTCCTACTCCTCTTTCTCTTCTCTTCTTCTCTTCTTCTTTCTCCTCTTCTTTCTCCTCCTCTTTCTCTTCTTCCTCTTCTTCTTTCTCCTCCTCCTGCTCCTTTCTCCTCTCTCCTCTCCTCTCCTCTCTTCTCCTCCACCTTTTTCTCTTTTTCTTTCTTCTCTCCTCCTCTCCTCCTCCTCTTACTGCTCCTCTCTCCTCTCCTCCTCCTCTTTCTCCTCCTCTTTCTCTTCTTCTTTGTCTTCTTCTTTCTCCTCCTCCTGCTCCTCTCTCCTTTCCTCTCTTCTCCTCCACCGTTTTCTCTTTTTCTTTCTCCTCCTCCTCCTCCTCTTCTTCTTTCTCCTCCTCCTCCTCTTTCTCCTCCTCTTTCTCTTCTTCTTTCTCCTCTTCTTTCTCCTCCTCTTTCTCTTCTTCTTTCTCCTCCTCCTGCTCCTCTCTCCTCTCCTCTCTTCTCCTCCACCTTTTTCTCTTTTTGTTTCTTCTCTCCTCCTCCTCCTCCTCCTCCTCTTCTTCTTTCTCCTCCTCCTCCTCCTCTTTCTCCTCCTCTTTCTCCTCGTCCTCCCAATTTTCAGGTGTGGCTTTTTACAGAAAGCCATTTCCTTCCTTCCTTCCTTCCTTCCTTCCTTCCTTCCTTCCTTCCTTCCTTCCTTCCTTCCTTCCTTCCTTCCTTCCTTCCTTCCTTTCCTCCCCTCCCCTCTCTTTTTCTGTCTCTCCACAAAGGATAAACAAAAGCTAGACAAGCCATAATGGCTGAATTGCTTGCAGTTAATTAGATCTCAGAGCTATCATTGCAGCTGAGCCATTTCCTATCCCTCAGACTAAGCATATGTGGGATCAGGGAACAGCTAGTAGCACTTTGGCATTTCCCCATTGGCACCAGAGTGGAAGTGAACCGGATTTATTATTATTATTTTTTTTTGCAAGTCTATTTTTCCCTCCCTTTCTAAAGTTTCCAGGTTAGGCTGAACATCTCTGAGGTCCTTCTCTGCAGAGGTGCCAACAGCTGCCGAAACGCACTATTCTGCTCACTCTTGGCTTTCCAAGGCTTTAGGCTTAGTTCCATTGTTGGAAATGATGTAATATATGTGCATTTTATTAGGGAAGAAAGCTCAGACATTTCCTCTGGCACCCTGGCTTGGCCTGTTTATCGCAGCCAAGCCTGTGAAATATGTTTGAGTTTTCACGATTGAGCCCAGAAGAGTTGTGAATGAACTAAAGGGAGGGAGGCGGGAGAGAGAGAGACCAAATAAGTCACCAACCACAGAGAAGACATGAGTAGCTTGTAAAATCAGGCTTAAAGCTATAGCAATAGCACTTCGACTTATATACCGCTTTACAGTGCTTCACAGCCCCCTCTAAGTGGTTTACAGAGTCAGCCTATTGCCCCCAACAATCTGGCTCCTCATTTTACCAACCTCGGAAGGATGGAAGGCTGAGTCAACCTTGTGCTGGTCAAGATCGAACTGTTGGCAGTGAGCAGAGTTAGCCTGCAATACTACATTCTAACCACTATGCCTTCCTTCCTTCCTTCCTTCCTTCCTTCCTTCCTTCCTTCCTTCCTTCCTTCCTTCCTTCCTTCCTTCTCATTTCCATTCCTTCCTTTCCCTCCTCTTCCCCTTCCTTCCTTCCTTCCTTCCTTCCTTCCTTCCTTCCTTCCTTCTCATTTCCATTCCTTCCCTTCCCTTCCCTCCTCTTCCCCTTCCTTCCTTCCTTCCTTCTTCCTTCCTTCCTTCTCATTTCCATTTGTTCCCTTCCCTCCTCTTCCCCTTCCTTCCTTCCTTCCTTCCTTCCTCCCTCCCTCCCTCCCTCCCTCCCTCCCTCCCTCCCTTCCTTCCTTCCTTCCTTCCTTCCTTCCCAAGCAATAACCAAAATCTCCTGGTGGGATTTGAACTGCCAAATTGCAGGCAGCCAGCAGGCAGCAGAAGTAGCCTGCAGTACTGCATTCTAACCACTGCGCGATCAAGGCTATGCTGTTGGGTTGAGGAATAATTTCTATTTTTTTATATGGGTAATCCTCGATTTATGGCCACAATTGAACCCAACGTTTCTGTGGCTGAGACATTTGTTAAAAGTGAGTTTTAAGCCCCATTTTAAGGTCTTCCTTGCCAGAGTTGTTAAGTGAATTGCTGCAATTGTTAAGTTAGTAACATGATTGGTAAGTAAATCTGGCTTGCCCAATCACTTGGCTTGTCAGAAGGTCGCAAAATGGGATCGCATGACCACGGGACACCGCAATTGTCATAAACATGAATCACTTGCCAAGGGTCTCAATTGTGATCATGTGACCCTGGGGATGCTATAATGGGCGTGTGAAAAATGGCCATAAGTCACTTTTTTCAATTCTGTCGTAAATGAACTGTTGTAAATTGAGGACTATCCCTACAACAAAATTGATAAAGTGCAAATCAAAGTATGTTTTCTTTTACTTATGATATATGCTTTGACCTTATAGAAAATTCCACTTGGAATTAAGACGTGTTTGTCCAATTTAATGTTCTAGAAATTGCTTAGAAGAAAATTGTTGCCTTGAAAAACTGAACATTGCTGCTTTTGATTTTGATTGTATAATGCTATTAATTGTTGTTATTATTTTATAATTAGAATAGAATGGAATGGAATGGGATAGGATAGGATAGGATAGGATAGGATAGGATAGGATAGGATAGGATAGAATAGAATAGAATAGAATAGAATAGAATAGAATAGAATAGAATAGAATAGAATAGAATAGAATAATAATAATAACTTTATTGTCATTGTATGTGTATACACAGTATACCCATACAACGAAATTCATTTAACCCCCAAAGACCAGGTCCAACACACATAACAATCCCCAAACACACTCCCACCCACCACAATTCCCCACCCCTAAACCACCCAAACATCCACACAACAGACCAAGTAATGCTGTCCAAGAGCTCACTGATGGTGGCCCTTTAGTTCATTGTTGAGTGGAACTATAGCTCTGGGATAAAAACTATTCAGAAAATGTGTGGTCCGAGTTTTAATTGTTCTGTATCTTCTGCCAGAAGGCAACAGTCCAAAAAGATTGTAAGCAGGATGGGAAGAGTCTCTGAGAATGTTATGCAACTTTCTCAAACAGCAAGATGAGAAGATGTCGTCCAGGGCTGGTAGCTGGAGTCCGATGATATTCTGGGCAGTTTTAACGATTCTCAGTAGAGCTTTTTTTGTCTGCTACAGAGCTGCTCCCATACCATGCAAGAATGACGTATGTCAGGACACTCTCTGTGTCTTGTGTCTACTTCTGTCCTACTGTGATAGTAGGACAGAAGTAGATGCTGAGATAGATTTATCTTCCTGAGTGTTCTCAGGAAGTACAGCCTCTTCTGTGCCTTCTTCACAAGCATGTTAGCATTCATAGTCCATGAGAGGTCTATGAGAATAGAATAGAATAGAATAGAATAGAATAGAATAGAATAGAATAGAATAGAATAGAATAGAATAGAATAGAATAGAATAACAGAGTTGGAAGGGACCTTGGAGGTCTTCTAGTCTAACCCCCTGATCAGGTAGCAAACCCTATATTATACTATAGTTGTAGGTTGCTTATAGTTTTCTTAATTATTATTTTTTTGTACTGTAGAAGTTATTATTATGGTTGTAAGCCACTACTTTATTGATTCAGTAGTACACAAGCAGAATAACTATATTATGCCTTATAACGCGCTTCATTGTAAGTGATAAAGAGCCTTGGTGGCACAGCAGACTAAAGTGCTGTTAAGTAACACCAGCTGCCTGCAATTACTGCAAGTTCAAATCTCACCAGGCTCAAGGTTGACTCAGCCTTCCATCCTTTCGAGGTAGGTAAAATGAGGACCCGGTTTGTGGGGGCAATAAGCTGACTTTGTATAAAAAAAGAACCCCGCTTAAGGGGGGGCAAAAGCCCTACTAAGCAGGTATATACAAAAGTATGAAGACTATTGCTTAACGCATCATAAGCCGCCCTGAGTCTCCGGAAAAGGGCGGCATATAAATCGAATCAATGAATGAATGAATGAATGAATGAATGAAGTTATCATTAATAACTTCACCTCACTCTGGGAGGTCAGGGATCCTCCCAGAGGCCTCTCACTTGTGGGGTGCCTCAGGGCTCGGTTCTCTCTCCTCTGCTCTTTAATATCTATATGAAACCGCTGGGTGAGATCATCCGTGGTTTTGGGGTGAGGTATCATCAATATGCTGATGATACCCAGCTTTACATCTCCACCCCTGACCACCCTAGGGATGCCCTTTCCGTGATGTCCCACTGCCTGGAAGCGGTGTGGGTTTGGATGGGGAGGAACGGGCTTAGACTCAACCCTTCCAAGACTGAGTGGCTGTGGATGCCGGCATCCTGGGATCTGGAGGTTCCATCCTTAATGATCGGAGGTGAAACCCTTCCTCCCTCCGACAGGGTCCGCAACTTGGGTGTCCTCCTGGATTCTCGGCTGTCTTTAGATGACCATCTGATGGCCGTAACCAGGGGGGCCTTCGCACAGGTCCGTCTTGTGCGCCAGTCGCACCCGTTCCTAGACCGGGATGCCCTCGCCACGGTCACTCACGCCCTTGTTACCTCTAGGTTGGACTACTGTAACACCCTCTACATGGGGCTGCCCTTGGGATGTGTCCGGAGGCTTCAGCTAGTCCAAAATGAAGCCGCGCGGGTAGTTACGGGGGCGTCTAGATACTCCCGTGTAACACCTCTCCTGCGTGAGCTGCACTGGCTACCGGTGGCACTCCGGATACGTTTCAAGGTGCTGGTGCTCACCTATAAAGCCCTTCATGGCTTAGGCCCGGGGTACTTGCAGGACCATCTCCAGCCGTTCTCCCATTGTCCTGTGCGCTCTCACAGAGTCGGCCTCCTCAGGGTGCTGTCGGCCAAACAATGTCGGCTGACGACCCCCAGGGGGAGGGCGTTCTCTGTGGGAGCCCCGACCCTCTGGAATGGATTGCCCACTGAGCTCAGGACAGCCCCCGACCTTCTTTCCTTCCGTCGCGAGCTGAAGACGTGGCTCTTCCGCCAATTAAACTGATCCGTTTGGGGGTACACTGGTATAATTTTAAATCGTTTTTAATTGGGTTACTGATTTTAATTTGGTATTGTATTGTGATTTGTATTGAAGTTGTCATTTTGTAAGCCGCCTTGAGTCCCTAGGGAGAAAGGCGGCATATAAATCGCAATAAATAAATAAATAAATAAATAAACAAACAAACAAACAAATAAATAAATAAATAAATAAATAAATAAATAAATAAATAAATAAATATTTCTTCCGCTATTAATCTCTGGGAAACAAATGTGAAACACAACGGTAAGATAATGGAACTTTAGAAATGTTTACAGAAGCAACAATATAGTCCAAAGGATCCAGATAAGCAATTTCAGAGGAAGGAGGCCAGTGGCTATTACCTGGCTATAGGGGAACTGAATTGGCTTGCCATTCTGTTTTGCAAAGATTCTGAGAAGTGAAATGTGGTGTTTCTATTATTGTAATTATCATAATTTGGCATTACGTATGAAAATATTTCTCTTTCTCACTCTCTTAAATGACTAATTTACTGTCCACGAAGTACTCCCACTGCCAAATCTGGCAAGCTACATTTGTGACACTCTTCTTATCCATATGTGGTCACTGATTAGCAAGTCATAACATGTTGGATGATAATAATAATAATATGCAACACCCCAAACTTAACAATGGCTGATAAGAAAGACGGAAAAAGTCTGAATAAGTGAATGTTGCAGTAGTACAAGTACTGCAGTGGTGGGTTGTCCCCGGTTTGGACCGGTTCACAAGAACCGGTAGTAAAACTGGCGGGAGGCTCCGCCCACCGCCCCGGATGTCGTCATTAGCAATCTGCGCATGTGCAGAAGCTTCTTTGCATGCACAGAAGTTTCTGTGCATGCGCAGAAGCAAGGCGCGCACGCGATCCCATTACAAACCGGTAGTAAAGGTAAGTAGAACCCACCCGTGAAGTACTGGTACCGGTTCGTGGCCTGGGGATTGGGGGACCCTGCTTTACATATTAGAAGGGCACAGCCATTTACTCACCCATTACAGGTAGTCTTTGATTTACAACCATACATTTAACAACAGCTTGACTTATCTGGAGATACCAGCTTACAAGAGAAAGAACAGGAGAAAATACACAAAATACAAAGACCAGTAAAAAGTGGTAGAACGACTGTGGCAAAAGAAAAGAAAGATAGCACTAATAATAACAGACACTTTGGGTGTCATCTCAAAATAGAATAGAACAGAATAACAGAGTTGGAAGGGACCTTGGAGATCTTCTAGTCCAACCCCCTGCTTAGGCAGGAAACTCTACACCACTTCAGACAATCTCTTCTTAAAAACTTCCAGTGTTGGAGCATTTACAACTGCTGGAGGCAAGTCTTTCCACTGATTAATTGTTCTAACTGTCAGGAAATTTCTCCTTAGTTCTAAGTTGCTTCTCTCCTTGATTAGTTTCCACCCATTACTTCTTGTCCTGCCCTCAGGTGCTTTGGAAAATAGCTTGACTCCCTCTTCTTTGTGGCAACCCCTGAGATATCAGAACACTGCTATCATGTCACCCCTAGTCCTTCTTTTCATAAGACTAGACATATCCAGTTCCAGCAACCGTTCTTCTTATGTTTTAGCCTCCCCTAATCATCTTTGTTGCTCTTCTCTGCACTCTTTCTAGAGTCTCAACATCTTTTTTTACCATCATGGCAACCAAAACTGAATGCAATATTCAAAGTGTGGCTTTAGCAAGGCATTATAAAGTGGTATTAACACTTGATCTTGATTCTATCCCTCTGTTTATGCAGCCTAGAACTGTGTTGGCTATTTTGGCAGCTGCTGCACACGGCTGGCTCATATTTAAATGGTTGTCCACTAGGACTCCAAGATCCCTCTTACAGTTACTAAGCGAGGTACCACATAGACTGTACCTGTGCATTTTGCTTTTCTTGCCTAAATGTAGAATCTTAATTTTTTCACCATTGCAAAAAACATCTGGAGCACCATAAGGCAGCCGAGTTAAATCAAGAATCTTCACCCTCTAATCAAGACTATATCTGGAACTTTTAAATGGGAAGAATCCTTGTGTTTGTTTTATGCAGTGGTGGATTCAGCCAGTTCGCACCTATTCGGGAGAACCGGTTGTTAACTTTCTAAGCAGTTCAGAAGAAATCTTATTTCATTTTTTTCCACTTTACAGGGCTAATCCTGTAAGGAAGGCAGGAAGGAAACATTCTGGTGGTGTTCTTAGCCTAATCTTTATTGCCCTGCCTACAGAAACTGCTTCTCTGGTTAACCCTTATTACATTGTAACACCTAAGGCAAAGCGCCCATCGACGTGAGTGACATTGAGTTGGCCACACCCACACGGTCACATGACCACCGAGCCACACCTACCCAGCTGGTCATTAGGGCAGAGAACCGGTTGTTAAATTATTTGAATCCCACCACCACTGGTTTTATGGCGGGGGGGGGGTTAAACCTGATTTTATTGAGGGCCGCATCAGGGTTGTGTTTGACTTTGGAGGGCCAGGCTGTGTGTGTTTGTGGCTGGGGTGGGGGGAGGCATGGTCAGGGTGGGGGGTTTTGGCCAGCAGAGTGCTGCTGGAGGCCGGGGAGGCCGAAAACGGGCCATGGGGGAGGATGAACGTGCCGCCCCCCTCAGCCTGTTTTGGCCAGCAGAGACATTGTGGGCCGGTCCTTTGATATTTCTAGGCCAGCCCCGCAGGTCAGATTTAAGCCTTGAGTTTGACACTCCTGTTTTATGGTATCTAATGCCCAATTCCATATTCTGTATTGATGTATGCCCTAAACTTCGCATCTGCTCATCTTTATGTTCCCATAGTCAACAACATTTCTTTATCCTATTAAGACATGATGTGCATACATCTAACTTATTACTTAAGGGTGACAGAAGAGTTCGTTTTTATTTTTTTAAAAAAAATTACTTCCGATGGCTTTCGTATCATTTAATGCTAGATTAATCTTCTTGGAATTACTGAAAGGACTCTGTGCTATCTCCCGTTCACAACACAGTCCTTCTACCACTTCCAAGAAGGTTCCCCACCCATTTGCACCTGAGGCAGGGGTGAAATGCTCCTGGTTCGGACTGGATCGCCCAATCCGGTAGCGATGGTGGCGGGTAGTTCGGAAAACCGGTAGCAAAAATCCCTGTCCCCCCCTCCATGCCCAGCTGAGCCGCGCGATCATTAGAGGCTTTTTTTTTAACTTTTAAAAGCATTTTTTCCTTCAGCTGAAAAAATGCTTTTAAAAGTAAAAAAAAAAAAAGCCTCTGATGATCGCGCGGCTCAGCTGGGATCGTCGGAGCCTTTTAAAAGCATTTTTTCTACAACCTCTTTGGCCGAAGTGGTTGAAAAAAAAAAAGGCTTTTAAAAGACTCTGACGATCCCAGCTGAGTTGCCTGATCGTCAGAGCCTTTTAAAGGCATTTTTTACAACCTCTTCGGCTGAAGAGGTTGTAGAAAAAATGCTTTTAAAAGTTAAAAAAAAAAAGTTGGCCACGCCCACCCAGTCACATTACCCCCCACCAAGCCACGCCCACAGAACCGGTAGTAACACATTTTACATTTCACCACTGCCCTGAGAGCTCAGATACCGCCCTCCCCTCAAGTGGCCTCAATAACTCTCAGAGAGAGTACTAATGACCAGATGACTGCACGGAATATCAATCCTTCCAATTCCCCAACATTCAGTCAGAGCTGAAGAAGCTTCTTGGATGAGAATGGAAATGTCTTCAAGAGAAAGAGAAAGAAAAGTCCGAGTTGCCTTTTGAAAAAGCTCCTTTGGGACAACCATGACCTGCATGACTGAGAATCTCTACAGACAATATAATGTTTCTGTTTTCCTCACGTCCAGGCAGGAGAATCTGGTCTGGAATGCAATGTATTATGCAACGGGCATTGTCTTGTCTCAGCCACGATATTAACAGCCTAATGCTAAACAGGTTCGGAGGAAATGAGGAGAGGAGGGGGGAAAAAAATGACTTACTATATTTACCCTGAAACGAGATTCAATCTGCCACTGTATTTAATGCTATATTTTTCATTATCTCACAAGCATATGTTGGAAGGGCTACAGATGATGAAGTTAGCTGCTGGGCAGAGCTATCATCAGCGCTTTCCATCTTTATTTTAATAAGAGGAATGAGCAAATTGTTTGTGACCTTTGTCAAGGGCTTCCTGAAAGACAAGAAAACTTAACTCGTAACAGAATCGCTAGCCTGGAGCTCTGCTGAATATTCAAAGCCCTCGTTCTGAATAAATTGCTACATGATGGAGCTATTGTGTCTGACTGAACTGGGTTCTATGGGAAGAATTTGCAGGCTCCCTCCCACTCGTTCTGATTTATCCACAAAAGGAAAAAAAAATGCTGTTGGAATCACAAAAATAAAGAATAGAACAGAACAGAACAGAACAGAACAGAACAGAACAGAACAGAACAGAATAGAATTCTTTATTGGCCAAGTGTGATTGGACACACAAGGAATTTGTCTTGGTGCATACGCTCTCAGTGTACATAAAAGAAAAGATACGCTCATCAAGAATCATAAGGTACAACACTTAATGATAGTCATAGGGTACAAATAAGCAATCAGGAAACAATATCAATACAAATCGTAAGGATACAAGCAACAAAGTTACAGTCATACAGTCATAAGTGGCAGGAGATGGGTGATGGGAACGATGAGAAGATTAATAGTAGTGCAGACTTAGTGAATAATTTGACAGAGTTGAGGGAATTATTTGTTTAGCAGAGTGATGGCGTTTGGGGAAAAAAATGTTCCTGTGTCTAGTTGTTCTGGTGTGCAGTGCCCTATAGCGTTGTTTTGAGGTAGGAGTTGAAACAGTTAATGTCCACGATGCAAGGGGTCTGTAAATATTTTCTCAGCCCTCTTTTTGACTCGTGCAGTATACAGGTCCTCAATGGAAGGCAGGTTGGTAGCCATTGTTTTTTCTGCCGTTCTAATTATCCTCTGAAGTCTGTGTCTGTCTGTGTCTGTCTCTAAGAGAAGGAGGCAGGATTTGCAATGGGAACATAAGTAAATCATGTATGCAAGGGCAATTGGCTTTGTAACAAATGACCTGCCATGCTCTTGCTCAGTTGCTAAATTGTGTCTGACTCTTTGGGACCCCATAGACCATAGCATGTCAGCCTCCCCTGTCCTCCATTCAGAGGTGGTATTCAGCCGGTTCGGACCGATTCGAGCGAACCTATAGTTTCGACGATCAGCTGGCCCCGCCTACCCACCCCCACCCTTTCCTGTCCTATATTTCTTTCTTTGTGGCTCAGCTGATTCGCACGACCCAGCTAATTTCTGCACCTCCGCTGTTCTACTTACCAGGGCTGCCTTAGAAGGTAAGCAGCTGAGTTTCAAATTGCTGTATTTTGAACGCTACGTGCAAGCATGTTAGGTGTGTGCGCACGCAAAGCAGGGCTCACCAAGCTGGTTGTTAAACTGGTTGCATCCCACCACTGCCTCCGTTGTCTTCCTGAATCTACCCAAACTCATGCTCACTGCATTGATGATGCTATCTAACCATCTCATCCTCTGCTGCCCCCTTCTCCTTTTGCCTTCAATCTTTCCCAACATCAGGTTCTTTTGCAAGGAGTCTGCTCTTCTCCTTTGGTGGCCGAAGCATTTGAGCTTCATCTTTATTATCTGTGCAGAACAGTTGGGGTTGATTTCCTTTAGGCTTTGACTGATTGGATCGCCTTGCAGTCCGAGGGACTCTCAAGAGTCTTCTCCAACGGACTGGTCATGGGCTCACCAAAGAACTCCTCCGGGAGATAGCAATAGCAATAAGAGTTATACACTGCTTTATAGTGCTTTACAGCCCCTCTCTAAGCGGTTTACAGAGTCAGTTTCTTGCCCCCAACAATCTGGGTCCTCATTTTACCCACCTCAGAAGGATGGAAGGCAGAGTCAACCTTGAGCCTGGTGGGATTCAAACTGCCAAATTGCAGGCAGCCGGCAGTCAACAGAAGTAGCCTGCAGTACTGCATTCTAACCACTACGCCACCAGGGCTCTTGGCATGAATTCCACAACCCTGTTGTGACTCCGACCCCCAAGCCCGTCTTATCGGAGGGAGAAGACTCCGAAGGTGAAGGAGAGGAGTTGGCCAGGCCTCCCTCTCCAGGACCCTCCTCTCTGGCAATGCCTCAGGTGTCTCCCGAAGGAGAAGAGATTGGCCAGGAGCCAGGTATTTCTGAACAGTCACAGTCGGACAGTGACGGAGATAAGTCTTGGCTGGATCCACGCCAGCGTCAGAGAGACAAGCGCACACAGCAGAAAAGGAGGTGTGCCAGAGATTAAGCTGAGTCACTGAACCACACCCCACAGGGGATAAAAGGGGGTGTGGTGGCCATTCAGGTTCTGTGACGGACAAAATTAAACAACTAGCGAGTTGCATTGTATCTCTGAAACTACGTTATCTGCCTGCCTTGGATTTAATACGGACTGGACTTGACAATTCTGTGGCTTTGTGTATTTGTTTTGGTTCTCTGTGAGTAAAGTTCTTGGCAAGCAGCTACTGGGTTGCTGCCAATCCTGTTATCGAAGGAATTTATTGTCTGCAAGTTTTATTTAACTCCTGGCTGACTGTTTGTGTGCGTGTGTGAGACGGGGACAGAACAAACCCCAATCCCAACCTGTAAGGTGAGCGAGTTGCTCCTAGACACCTGGACCTCTCAAAACAGTTCCCCCCGTTTAATATAGATGGCAGGAGCTAAGCGTGTAATTAATGACCAGAGGAAACCTGGGAAGCAAAAATCATTGGGAATAAAAGGACGGTTCTGAAATAAGCCGCAATAGCCAGCAACCAAGCAGAAAAGTCATCCGTTCCACACTCTTGTATGTTGGAAGGACATCTGTTTGCCGGCCCTTTGCCTTTTGGCCTTGCCCAACCAGCTGCCTCTTTCTCTGTTGGACTCACAGTGATTGACCTTAGACAGCTGTGGCAGTGAACTGCAAGCCATGAAATTCATTGCTGAAATCTTTCTTCTGCCACGAAGTCATTTGGTAGCTGTGGGCAAATCTGCTGAGCTTTTCCCCAACCGCAATGGAGTCATTATAGGGTTGACCTCTGCTGAAAGAAGGGTTGAGCTCATATAGCTGAAATACTCTGAACCCCTAAGAACAATGCTCTGAGCATTTGAAGTGGGTATTGTCTAACAGGCTCCCCATGGCTCCACCTTCAAGGTTGACTCAGCCTTCCATCCTTCCGAGGTCAATAAAATGAGGGCCCAGATTGTTGGAGGCAATAGGCTGACTCTGTAAACCACTTAGAGAGGGGGGGGGGTCTGTAAAGCAGTGGTGAAATCCAATTTTTTTTTACTACCGGTTCTATGGGCATGGCTTGGTGGGCATGGTGTGGCTTGGTGGGAGTGGCAGGGGAAGGATACTGCAAAATCTCCATTCCTCCCCCCACTCCTGGGGGAAGGATACTGCAAAATCTCCATTCCCACCCCATGTTCTGTCCCCGTCCCCACACACACACAAACAGCCAGCCGGGGGTTAAAGAAGTACTCGGCCCACACAAGGTTCATTATCAGGAACTTGGCAGCAATACGATAACCGTCTGTCAAGTGCTTTACTACAAGAAGAGGGAGTGTTCCTCCACCAGATAACACCAACTAATACACACAGTTTTCAAAACAGTCTAGCTCAAACGTGAAACCTTCAGCAGATCAGGCGTTGTACAAAGTGACTAGCCAGAAGTTAGCTTTGTCTGTTACAGAGTCTAAATGGCCACCACACTCTCTTATATAGCCTGTGGGGTGTGGTCCAGTGACTCAGCTTAATCCCTGGCACGCCTCCTCATCTGCTGCAAACGTTTATCTCGCCTTCGTTGGCGTGGATCCAGGAACGACTTATCCCCCACATCGCTGTCATCGGAGACACCTGGCTCCTGGTCAATCTCCTCTCCCTCGGCAGACACCTGAGGCATTGCCAGAGAGGAGGGGCCTGGAGAGGGAGGCCTGGCCGGCTCCTCTCCTTCATGTCCGGAGCCTTCTTCCTCCGATAAAATGGGCTCGGGGATCGGAGCCACAACACCCCACTCCTGGGGGAAGTATATTGCAAAATCTCCATTCCCATCCCACTCTGGGGCCAGCCAGAGGTGGTATTTGCCAGTTCTCCGAACTACTCAAAATTTCCGCTACCGGTTCTCCAGAACCTGTCAGAACCTGCTGGATTTCACCCCTGCTGTAAAGCACTGTAAAACGTTATATAAGTCTAAGTGCTATCAATATTCTTGTTTTCTGTTTTCTTGTTAGATTTATATTTTAATCTTGTTCTTATGCTGTGAGCTGCCTAGGGTTGGTCTGGAGCTGAAAGGTTCCTAAATCAACCAATCAATCAAATAGGGTTTTTTTTGGACTTGTTATATACAATTATCTCTAATAACTGGTTTCTAGACATAGTCTGGTGGCCAGGGGTGAAATGCTACCAGTTCGTGGCAGTTCTCCTGAACCGGTAGTGAATATGCTACTGGTTCGCCCGAACCGGTAGTAAAAAAAATGCTTTAAAAAGTAAAAAAAAAAAAGTTCTGATGATCGCATGGCACAGCTGATCATCTGAACTTTTTTTTTTACTTTTTTAAAACATTTTTTAACTACCCGTTCAGGCAATAAGTAGTAAAAAAATGCTTTAAAAAAAGTGAAAAAAAGGTTCCAACAATCAGCTATGACAATCAACTGTGCTGTGCGGAACTGTTTTTTTTTTTTTTTTTTTTTTACTTTTTAAAGCATTTTTTAACTACCTATTGGGGGTCCGTTCTGCTCCCAGAAGACTTCCCTGAGGCCTGCTTGGCCAAAAACGGGGGATGGAGTGGGTGCTGAGAAAGAAAGAAAGAAAGAAAGAAAGAAAGAAAGAAAGAAAGAAAGAAAGAAAGAAAGAAAGAAAGAAAGAAAGAAAGAAAGAAAGAAAGAGGAGGGAGGAATGGGAGAAAGAAAGGGAGGAAAGGGAGAAAGAAAAAGAAAGAAAGAAAGAAAGAAAGAAAGAAAGAAAGAGGAGGGAGGAATGGGAGAAAGAAAGGGAGGAAAGGGAGAAAGAAAGAAAGAAAGAAAGAAAGAAAGAAAGAAAGAAAGAAAGAAAGAAAGAAAGAAAGAAAGAAAGAAAGAAAGGGATGGGAGAAAGAAACGGAGGGAAGGGAGAAAGAAAGAAAGGAAGAAAGAAAGAAAGAAAGAAAGAAAGAAAGAAAGAAAGAAAGAGGAGGCAGGAAAGGGAGAAAGAAAGGGAGGGAGGGAAGGAAAAAAGAAAGTAAGAGAAGGACCACAAACCTGGCACTAGACACAGCTTCAGAGGATACCTTGAAAAAGCACAGCAATCCAGGGCTGTAAGCGATCTGGAGATCATCTAGCCCAACCCCCTGCTGCAGCGGGACATTGTTAAAGTGAGTTTCTGTCTTTTGACCCCCCCAAGTCACATGACTACATAGCCACGCCCACCCAGTCACATGACCCACCACCACCAAGCCACGCCCACCAAGCCATGCCCACAGAACTGGTAGGAAAAAAATTTAGATTTCACCACTGCTGGTAGTTATTTGCTTTTCACCTTCCTGTGCAAAGTTACATTTCCTCGCTGGTTAAATTCTGTTCTTCTTACGTCTCCCAATATCTGTGGAGATTCTGAATCATCCTGGTCATGGTTGTCCCAAAGGTGCTTTCCTAAGGTGACCAGATTTTAACATTGGTAAAGAGGGACATTGTGGGCGTGGCTTATTTTGTGGGCGTGGCTAGCTGGTCATGTGACTGGGTGGGCGTGGCTAGCTGGTCATGTGACCGGGTGGCCATGGCTATGTGTATAGGGTAAGGTGAACAGATTTTAACATTGGTAAGAGGGACACCATTGTGGGCGTGGCTTATTGTGTGGGCGTGGCTTGGAGGCCATGTGACTGGGTGGGCGTGGCTAGCTGGTCATGTGACCGGGTGGCCATGGCTATGTGTATAGGGACTACTCAGAGGGTTGGAAAGTCATTTCTGACAGGTCCTCACACTTTTGACTGGTCCTCACACTTATGACCATCCTCACATTTATGCCCGTGCAGCTTTCTTAACAACCATGTCACTCATTTCACAACCGCTTCTCTTCACCATGGTGACAAGATAGGGCAAAAACGTAAAATGTGAGGACAGTCATAAGTTCGAGGACTGGTCAAAAGTGTGAGGACCAGTCAAAAATAACTTTTTCAGCCCTCTGAGTAGTCCATATGCACAAAAGGACTAACCAGAGGGCTGAAAAAAGTCATTTCTGACAGGTCCTCGCACTTTTGACTGGTCCTCACACTTATGACATCCTCATATTTATGCCCGTGCAGCATTCTTAACAACCATGTCACTCATTTCACAACTGCTTCTCTTCACCATGATGACAAGATAGGGCAAAAAACGTAAAATGTGAGGACAGTCGTAAGTTCGAGGACTGGTCAAAAGTGTGAGGACCAGTCAAAAATAACTTTTTCAGCCCTCTGAGTAGTCCATATGCACAAAAGGACTAACCAGAGGGCTGAAAAAAGTCATTTCTGACAGGTCCTCGCACTTTTGACTGGTCCTCACACTTATGACATCCTCATATTTATGCCCATGCAGCATTCTTAACAACCATGTCACTCATTTCACAACTGCTTCTCTTCACCATGATGACAAGATAGGGCAAAAATGTAAAATGTGAGGACAGTCGTAAGTTCGAGGACTGGTCAAAAGTGCGAGGACCAGTCAAAAATAACTTTTTCAGCCCTCTGAGTAGTCCATATGCACAAAAGGACTAACCAGAGGGCTGAAAAAAGTCATTTCTGACAGGTCCTCGCACTTTTGACTGGTCCTCACACTTATGACCATCCTCACATTTATGCCCGTGCAGCATTCTTAACAACCATGTCACTCATTTCACAACTGCTTCTCTTCACCATGGTGATAAGATAGGGAAAAAAACGTAAAATGTGAAGACAGTCGTAAGTTCGAGGACTGGTCAAAAGTGCGAGGACCAGTCAAAAATAACTTTTTCAGCCCTCTGAGTAGTCCATATGCATAAAAGGATACAGTAATTGAGAGGGATGAAGGAAGGGAAGGGAAATTAGAGTAGGAGTGAGGGTAAGAGAGGGAGGAAGAGAGGAGGAGAAGGAGAAAGGAAGAGGAAGTAGGGAGGAGAAGAAGAGGGGGGGAAGAGAAAGTAAGAAGGAAAGAAAAGAGAGGTGGTAGGTTTGAGGAGAAAGATTGCTGTACAATAAAAAAGATGAAAGGGAAGAAAGCCAACCCCAAACAAATATAAAGATATTAAGATAAAGAATGAATTGTTAAACTTTAAAGAATAAAAGAGAACAAATATGAATAAATAGCAATAATTAGAAACACACATACATACAATGTATTTTCTTTGAACAGAATATTTGGCTGGTTCACAAATTTAAACAGTGTTTAGTCATTTCAATTAAATTTACAATTTCTATATTTCCTTTTTGCCATATTTATTCCTCATCTATTTTTTTAAAAAAAACAATATTACCTTTCATCCTCATCTCTAATCTTAATCAAATTCAATTTTTCCCTTCTATTCTATTTTATACCCCTTCCCATTGTCATCTATTTTTATATCCATCCTCACATTGGTTAATTATGTAATTATGTAATACAGTTGTTTAATACAAATTCAACATTTTAATATAAATCAATTAGTTATATAACTATCTTTTTTGTATATTAATCAATATGAACATGAATATTCCAATTATTTCCATGCAATCCAATTTCTTACAAATCAATTAATTATACTTACCAATAATAATAAACCAAATAATTTCCCCCATATATTCCTCCAAACCACAACTTAACCATTTCTGCTTTCAACACAGTATACAATTAATAATATCTCAATTATTACAATTCCCTAGTTAAAAAGAGCTTTTTTTTCTTTTGTGTTTTAAAATCTTGAACTCTCCTCTTTTGCCCTAAATAATTTTCCATTGTTTGCACTTACCTTTTTTGGTGAGGAAAAGGAAAATAAATCTGCTGCCTAATTTTCCAACGTTGCAAGCAAACCGCAAAGCCAACAGCCTGTTTTACTTTCACTTTCGTTTTGAGCTTGGTTTGCACAAAGAGAAAAAAAAACTGCTGAGCAATTTAGCAAGAGCAGAGCCCTGTGCAAATCAGCTGAGAGGGGGAAGCCGAGCTAATCAACGTAGGGCGGCCCTTTGAAGCCCCGCGGCAAGAGTTTAAACAGGTTTTTTCCCTCTAGCCATCAGCGGGGATTCAGGAGGCAGCCGGGAACCAGGAGGCAGAATGAAAAATCGGGACTTTTTTAAAACGCTGCGGGACGCGGGACAAATTGCTCAAAAGCGGGACTGTCCCGCCAAAAGCGGGACGTCTGGTCACCTTATGCTTTCCCCCCCGAAAGACAACTGGACTTCCTTAGTTTTCCCTTTCCAAAATGTTTCGCTTCTCATCCAAGAAGCTTCTGAAGAACTGAAGAAGTGTCTTGGATGAGAAATGACCTGTTTTCAAAGGAAAATAAAACCAAGAAAATCCACTTGCCTTTTGGGAAAAAAACACCTTTGGGATCTTTCTCCCAATATATTATTTACTGGATATGTTGCACTGTATATATTGTGTTTGTATGAAGCACAGTAGGAAGGGGTTGCCTGAAAATACATTGGTGCATATGGACCAGAGGTGGGTTTCAGCAGGTTCTGACCAGTTCTGGAGAACCGGTAGCGGAAATTTTGAGTAGTTTGGAGAACCGGTAAATGCCAACTCTGACTGGCCGCTCCCCCATCTATTCTCTGCCTCCCGAGTCCCAGCTGATCAGGAGGAAATGAGGATTTTATTTATTTATTTATTAGTCCAATTTATATGCCGCCCTTCTCCGTAGACTCAGAGCGGCTTACAATGCATTATAGCAATAGCCTGTATACTTTTTTGTATATACCTGCTTATTAGGGCTTTCGGCCCCCCGTAAGCGGTGTTGTTCTATACAAAGTTGGCTTATTGCCCCCACAATCCGGGTCCTCAATTTACCTACCTCGAAAGGATGGAAGGCTGAGTCAACTTTGAACCTGGTGAGATTCGAACTTGCACTAATTGCAGGCAGCTGGCAGCTAAGTGCTAGCACTTAACAGCACTTTAGTCCGCTGCACCACCGAGGCTATTAGGTTATTAGGTTAGAAGGTTATTTTGCAGTAACCTTCCCCTGGAGTGGGGAGGGAATGGAGATTTTACAGTATCCTTTTCCTGCCACATCCACCAAGCCACACCACGCCCACCAAGCCACGCCCTCAGAACCTGTAATGGTGAAATCCCAAAAATTGGATTTCACCACTGGAACAGTGGTTTAGTCTTTCGGACTTGTGCTGGAGCCCATCCTCTGAATTTGTCACATATTCTAGTAAGAGAGAAGGTCTCTGAGGATGGGCCCCAGCAACCAAGGTTGGAAAAAAACCAGGGGGAAAAAATAATTCATTGTGGGTCATATTCGGCTCTTCAGAATAACTGCCAGTTCTTTGAGGTAGAATTTGGGAATTGGCACCTATCACTATTGGTACTCCCGAATAGGCAAAGGCAAAGATAGGTGTTCCAAGATAATGTTGCAAGAGCCAATCTGGGGTTGTTCAGCGGGAACAGTGCAGGGGTAAAATCCAGCAGATTCTGACAGGTTCTGGATAACCGGTAGCGGAAATTTTGAGTAGTTCGGAGAACTGGCAAATACCACCTCTGGCTGGTCCCAGAGTGGGGAGGGAATGGGGATTTTGCAGTATCCTTCCCCTGGAGTGGGGTGGAAATAGAGATTTTGCAGTATCCTTCCCCTGTCATGCCCACTAAGCCACACCACGCCCACCAAGCCACGCCCACAGAACCTATAGTAAAAAAATTTGGATTTCACCACTGGAACAGTGTCTTTCGGACTTGTGCTGGAGCCCATCCTCAGAATTTGTCACATATTCTGGTAAGAGAGAAGGTCTCTGAGGATGGGCCCCAGCGTGAGACCAAAAGCTTGGAAGGTGTTGCCTTTGCTTCCTTTTGCCACAGTCATTCTACTGCTATTTGCAGGTCTTGGTATTTTTCTTCAGGTCTTTCTCTTCTGTTATCTCCAGATACTTCAAACTGTTGTTAAATGAATGGTGGTAAGTCAGGGGTGAAATGCTCCCGGTTCGGACTGGATCAGGCGATCTGGTTGCAATTGTGGCAGGTGGTTTGGAGAACCGGTAGTAACAAATTTTGAAACCAACCACTGGTTTGCCGGCAATTCTTGACTGGACACAGGAGGTATGTTTAGGTTCTACTTGCTTCAGTTGATTGCGTTGGACGTTCAGACCGTGAGAATGGTCTCCTGAACTTCGGAGTCGCTAGATGAACCATTTCTCTACTTTTTTTGGTAGAGTTTCCGTCTCTTGTGAGAAACCATCTGTTCCTGAGCTACAAGGGTTGAATAGAAGGTTATCAACCTGGGGTTGCATTGATATAGTCCTTCCATTGTTTTTGGCTTGATTTGTCACTCCTTGGATGTTCTCCAGGCCTTCTCAGCCCGGCCAAGGTTGCTGTCATTTGGCGTAAATGCCATATGTTAGGATTCAGATGATATATTACCTCAAAGGTCGCAAATCATTACGCCGTGTCTCTTTTTACAGGCCCGTGATTAGAAATATTTATGCAAATGTGCCTTCTGAAGAGAAATGGCACTCGGTGTTAGGCAACAATATGTGTGGTGGGTGTAATGAGATAGCTTGACTCATCCATGATGTTGCCTCAAAAACAATCTAAATTAACAGTAATGAAAAAAATAGCTACACTCCTCTGGACCTTCCTTTTTTGGTAAAAAAAACAAACAAACAAACCCTGTGTTGATCCTAGATTACGTTTTTGTCACTGTTGGGCTGCAACTGCCTGGGATAATCAAGAAAAATAGACCCGACAAGAATATTCTTTTTTAAAAAAAGTTTTTTATTTTCATTTCTTTTACACATATTGTAAATGTACATTCTCTTATCCATAATAGAAGGGCCTGGTGGCTCAGCAAACTGAGCATTGTGATTAACACCAGCTGTCTGCAATTACTGTAAGTTCGAATCTCACCAGGCTCAAGGTTGACTCAGCCTTCCATCCTTTCGAGGTAGATAAAATGAGAACTTGCAGTAATTGCAGGCAGCTGATGCTACTTAACAGCACTTTAGTCTGCTATGCTACCAAGGCTCTTATATTATATAATTATTCATGTATTAACCACAGCTAGAATTGTATTTGCACAAAACTGGAAAAGTGAAGAGATCCCTACTGATGAGAAAGTGATTAGGAAAATATTAGAATGTGCAGAGATGAACAGATTACCGCTGGCAATTAAGGAGAAAGAGCAAACTGAATATTATATGTTATGGGAATTATTTTATCAATGGTTAGAGAATAAAAATGGAAGTTGGAAATAAAGGAGATTAAAGAAGAGTAGAAAATATGTTAAGATAGAGATGTAAACAATATGATATATTTTTTTTAATTTGATTTATATGCCGCCCTTCTCCGGAGACTCAGGGCGGCTTACAATGTGCTCAGCAATAGCCTTCATCCTTTCATATATTTATACAAAGACAGCTTATTGCCCCCACAACTGAGTCCTCAATTTACCTACCTTAGAAAAGATGGAAGGCTGAGTCAACCTTGAGCCTTGGCGAGATTCGAACCTGCAGTAATTGCAGGCAGCTGGTCTTAATAACCAGCTTAATAACAGGGTGCCTTAGACCACTGTACTACCAAGGCTCTTAGTAATTGTTAGTATTATGATTATTATGCTTAATATTATTATATTATTAGAAGATACGTTAAGAGGGAAAATGAATAAGTTCACTATGCTCAATTGTTTAATATACTATAACTGTAAGATTAGAGAATTAATATCAATGCAGTGAATATTGTTGTAACTTCTTATGGTTATTGCACAGAGATATTTGTACCCAGACAACACACTGTTTAAGAGAAGATGGAATGTTTATATTTAAAAAAATAAAATAAAAACTTTTAATAAAATAAAAAAATAAATAAAATATACCCGGATTGGAAAAAAACCAGGGGAAAAAATAATTCATTGTGGGTCATATTCGGCTCTTCAGAATAACTGTCAGTCCTTTGAGGTAGAATTTGGGGATTGGCACCTATCACTATTGGTACTCCCGAATAGGCAAAGGCAAAGATAGATGTCCCAGGATAATGTTGCAAGATCCAATCTGGGGTTGTTCAGCGGGAACAGTGCAGGGGTGAAATCCAGCAGATTCTGACAGGTTCTGGAGAACCGGTAGCGGAAATTTTGAGTAGTTCAGAGAACTGGCAAATACCACCTCTGGCTGGTCCCAGAGTGGGGAGGGAATGGGGATTTTGCAGTATCCTTCCCCTGTCATGCCCACTAAGCCACACCACGCCCACCAAGCCACGCCCTCAGAACCTGTAATGGTGAAATCCAAAAAATTGGATTTCACCACTGGAACAGTGGTTTAGTCTTTCGGACTTGTGCTGGAGCCCATCCTCAGAATTTGTCACATATTCTAGTAAGAGAGAAGGTCTCTGAGGATGAGCCCCAGCATGAGACCAAAAGCTTGGAAGGTGTTGCCTTTGCTTCCTTTTGCCACAGTCATTCTACTGCTATTTGCAGGTCTTGGTATTTTCTTCAGGTCTTTCTCTTCTCTTCTGTTATCTCCAGATACTTCAAACTGTTGTTAAATGAATGGTGGTAATTCAGGGGTGAAATGCTCCCGGTTCGGACTGGATCAGGCGATCTGGTTGCAATTGTGGCAGGTGGTTCGGAGAACCGGTAGTGGTGGTGGCGCGAGGCTCCGCCTACCCACCCAGGTGTCATTAGTTCCTGATTTTAACCAGGAAGTAATGTGGTTTTTACCCTCTGTGCATGCGCAGAAGGTTTTGTGCATGCGCAGAGGGTCTGCGCACGCATGTGATGCACGCACGCATGAGCGAAGCGAGCTCGTGCGCACAGCACATGCACTTCCAAACCGGTAAGGAAGTTAAGTAGATTTCACCCCTATTGTAAGTCAAGGACTACCTGTAATGGATGAATAAATGGCTGTGTCCTTCGAATATCTAAAGTAGTGTCCCCCAATCCCCAGGCCATGGACCGGTACTGCAACAGTCACTTATCCAGATTTTTTTCGTCTTTCTTAACAGCCATTGTTAAGTTTAGAGTGTTGCATATTATTATTATCATCATCCAACATGTTATGACCTGCTAATGAGTGACCACATATGGATAAGAAGAGTGTCACAAATGTAGCTCGTCAGATTTGGTAGTGGGTGTATTTCATGTCTCCAAGTGCAGCCATGTCCACAAATATTATTATGTTTTTTATTATTATTATTATTTACTTTATTTGTTAAACATAAAACTCAGTCAACTGAACATTCAAAAATGCCTCACAAATACCATTGACTAGTGCTAATGATTGAGACGGGTTGCTGCCAGCATCCTAGGTATCAACCAAGTACCTTCTTAAGATGTATGATGTTCCAAGTAGCACAGTTTTTTGCAGTTCCGCTGGTGTTATTGCAGGAAGCTGCAATTTGTTGATGTATCTTATAAAATTCTTGAACATGGTACCAAGTGCCCCGATGACAATGGGTATCACTGTTACATGTTTCATCCATAGCCATGTAGTTTTGATGGCCAGGTTGCAATATTTCATGATTTTTTCCAGTTCTTTTTCTTCAACTCTGGCAACTCCTGGTACCGCGATGTCAATAAATTGTACGTTTCAGTTTTCGACAACTGTGATATCTGGCGTGTTGTATTTCAAATGATGATCCCTCTGTATTCGAAAGTCCCACAAGATCTTCACCTTCTCATTTTCTATAACTTTTTCCACTTTATGTTCCCATGAGTTTTTGGATACAGGTAAGTCATAATTTTTACATAATGACCAGTGGATTAATTTAGCAACTCGGTCATGTCTAGCTGTGTAATCAGTTTGTGCGATTTTGCTGCATTCATATATTAAATGTGAAACAGTTTCAACTTTGTCGTTGCAAAGTCGGCAGTTTGGATTGTCAGTGGATTTTTGTGTCTTTGCTTTCATGGCATTAGTTTGTAGTGCCTGTTCTTGAGCAGCAATTATTAAACCTTCCGTTTCTTTCTTGATGGTTCCCATCTTAAGCCATGCCCATGTAAAGTTTTTTAAAATTATCATTAAATTATTATTATTATTATCTCTTTTATTCATTAAACATGAAACTCAGTCAACTGAACATTTAAAAATGTGTCACAAATACGATTGACTGGTACTAATGGTTGATACGGGTTTATTATTATTATTATTATTATTATTATTATTATTATTATTATTATTATTATTTAATCTTTAGTGAGATTCACAACCTTTGAGGCTGGTTAATAGCTCAGCAGCTCGAGTCCTAACCAAGGACCTAGGAACTGTTAAGGTATCGTCGGAGGATGTAAGCTGTTCCGAGTAAGGTGGTTTTTTGTAGAGTCAAAATGTTCAAGTCCGGCAAATTTAGAATTTCTAAATAGCGGGATAGCCCTTTGGGTATTGCTCCAAGGGCTCCAATTACAATCGGGACAACACACGATTTCTTTTTCCACAGTCGCTCAACTTCAATTTGCAAGTCCCGATACTTTGTGATTTTTTCTTGCTGCTTATCTTCAATCCGTGCATCACCAGGTATTGCAATGTCAATGAACCATACTTTTTTCTTTTCAACTATTGTTATGTCAGGTATGTTGTGGACCAAGTGCCTGTCAGTCTGAATCCTAAAGTCCCACAAGATCTTGAGTTTCTCATTCTCTAAAACTTTCTCAACCTGATGTTCCCAGTGGTTTTTGCTGTATTCAAATCCAAACTTCTGGCACAATTTCCAGTGAATGATCTTAGCAACACGGTGGTATTATTATTATTATTATTATTATTATTATTATTATTATTATTATTATTCCTAGTACCATTCTAAATAATAAATAAGCAAACAGAAGGGGGTGGACAAATGAAAAAAGATGGGCGCAGACGCACACATGTAGTTCCAGCGGGAAGTTCGTGGATGTTTATTTGCAGGTTCAGCGCACAAGTGTGCACAAAGAGTTGTCCAACTTTCTGTGAGAGCTTGGGTCAGCTTTCGCAGGAAGCCGCGGGCTGTGGGATCAACTCTCGGCAGATTATACAGGAGATCAGCGCGATCGGCTGTCACTGATTTCACTGACATCTGTCCCCACAGCGAGACAAGCTGCAAACATGAATTATTGAAGACGTACACACACGGATCTGTGTCGTGATTACACCAAACAATATACTCTGCCGCACTCTTGAGAACTGAACGCATGGAGTTTGGCAGCCAGCTGCGTTAACCCTTATTTCACAAGCTGTTCCCCTTCTTGGAGTTCTTCGGTGTGTGAACAATACAGAGATTGCGCGTCGTACATATTCCTCATCCTTATGTAAGCGGCACCGAAGTCACGATTGGCTTCTCCTCCGTGGCCTTCAAACTATCTCCACACATTAAACTACTTGTGCAGATAATAGTGGCGCAAAAAAAAAATGGTGTTGTGGGGTTTTTTTTGTTTTTTTTTTTGTTTTGCCGGGAACAAAATAAACAAGCGCACCAGGAATCCTACTGCAAAATAATACAATATGCAGCTGAGGTTCGTTGGCTCCCATCCAACGTGGGTCGCTCGGAGCCTTCTTGAAAATGTTCCAACCCAATCAAACGCTTGGCGGAAAAGGAGGAGGATGCGTTTTGTGTGTCTATGTGTGTTTTTAAGGGTAAATTGAGCTGACTTTTCTGCTTGAAGAGATAATCGGGGGGAGATCTCAACGCAATCTCCCAGCAGCTAAGTCAGAAAGCTAGAGGGGATGTGAGAAACGATTCCCATTATTTTATTTTTTTTAAAAAAAACAACAACCCTATATTGATTTTTATTGTGAGAGATATACGGAAGAAGCCAAAGCATGGGAATGTGATGCGCTTCATCCTTTTTCTCATAAGGATCAAAACTTAAAACAAAGCAAAAAAAAAAAAAAAAGACACAGGAATGAAGAAACTAGAGATGAGTAAGAATGTTTCTGTCCAGGAACAAATTATTCGCCATAACCACGTACACGAAGAAAAGCAGACTTGTAGAAAATACTTATAGAATGGTGCACATGAGGTGTGCACATAAGGTTCCCCCCCTTTTTTTTAACCTGTTCTATTTGGACTGAATAAATCATGCAAAAGTAAGATTGGAAAATTATTAAAACATTCAAGTATCACTAATTTTTAGAAACTTTCTCCTCCTCCTCCTTCTCCCCCTATCCTTCTTCTCTTTCTTTCTGCTTTTCTCTTCTCTTTCTACTTACCTATTGTTAGATCAGGCGCAGGAACAGAAGACGTGACCAGCTCGATACATGTAACAAACTTTATTTACATAGTAACAAGTAAAAGAAGACTGCTGGCGCGCTGCCGGAGCTCTCCTTATATTCGCTCCCGGCAGACGCACCGCCCCTAGACAGGGATTCAAATCTCCCGCCCGATGGCTGGCAGCCAATCAGGGCGGATGCCCTTATATGGACATAACACTCCTCCCCCCTTAGTCTGAACTGTCAATCTCGTTTACAAAAGTCACGTAGTCGCGCAGGTACGTAGGACGCCTCGGCACCCTAGCTGACCTGCGCAGTCTCACTTGTTCTCCGTCTCCGACCTGGATGGACGGGGCTCTGTCGTCTCCGGGCTCCCTCTCCGGAACCGGGCTTGGTTCGGCTGTCGAGTGAGCGGGGTCACCCCCAGCGCCTCCGGCCGGACCGCAGACCTTGGGTGGCTGGTTCTGGTGGTCTTCTTCCTGGCCTGTGGATCTGTTTCCTCGTCTCGGTGGCTCGGTTCCGACCCGGGAAGAGCGTCTGAGTCTTGGTAAGTCCATCGTTTGCTCCTCCCTGGTCTCCCGGGCGCTGCGGTTCGGTTGCGGTTCGGCCTGGTGCCGGGTGGGTGGTGGTTCTGTTTGGTGCCCTCTGGACCGGCCCGCCGGCTGCGGGAGGTGCTGGCCCGTGTTGCGTTGTCCGACCTCGCAGGGGTGGTGTTGGTCTGCTAGGTCGGGCTGGCGTTGGTCTACCCTGTCTGGTCGGTGGTTGTCGACCTGGTCGGGCTGTTGTTGCGGCACTACCTCTGCGGGGCGGCGGAGGTCTCCCTTGCCGGGGTGGTGCAGGTCTACCTGGCCGGGTTGTTGTCGGCTTTCCCTTCCCCCTAGTCCCTGGTCTACCGTTGGGTGGTGCCTGGGGTCATCCGGGTCGGGGTGTTGTTTCCTGGCTGCCTCTTGTGATGGGCGGGGGTCCCTCTCGCCGGGGAGTCGAGTGCCACCCTTGCCCATAGGTTTGGGGGTGCCCGTCTTGGATGGGTCCCGGTCTACTCGCCTGGAACTGCAGTCTCCCTTGCTGGGCTGGCATGGGCTGCTGTAACTGGTGGGGTGCGCTGCTCCTCCTCTGGGCAGGTCCCGGTCTACCTGCGGGCTGGGTTGGTGGTCCTTGGCCTTGCCGTGCCCGGTGCCCACCTGGCTGGGTTGGTGGTGCCATCCCCCGTGCAGTTGGCCCCGGTCTACCTCGCTGGGCTGCCGGTGTGACAGCATTTGGTAGTGGGCTGGGCCGACCTTGTCGGGGTGGTGCTGCTCTGCCTCGCAGGGGTGTGGTAGGCCTACCTCGTCAGGGTGTTGTAGGCCTACCTCGTCGGGGTGTTGTAGGCCTACCTGGTCTGGGTGTGGTAGGCCTACCTCGCCGGGGTGTTGGAGGCCTACCTCGTCGGGGTGTTGTAGGCCTCCCTCGTCAGGCTGGTTTTCATGTGCCCCCCCCCACCTTTTTCGGAGTTGGTCGATGTGGCGTCTCGTGAACTGTCCATCTTCCAACTCAACGATGTAGGATTTGGGCCCGGTTGTGCTGGCAATTTTCCCCTTCAGCCACTTAGGAGAGCCGCTGAAATTCAGCGCGAAGATTGAATCTCCTTTGCTGAAGGCGCGAAGCGGGCGGCTGGCGGTTGCGGTCACTTCCGGGCTGTATTGGGGGTGCAGCCGGTCCAAGGGTGACCTCAACCTTCTGCCCATCAACAGTTCGGCCGGGCTCTTGTGGGTGGTGGCGTGTGGCGTGATGTGCTGTGTGAGGAGGAAGTTGTCTATGCGCTCTTGCCAGTCCCCCGGGCCCATCTTGGTGAGGGCCTCTTTGGTCAGCCGGACCATGCGTTCGGCTTGTCCGTTTCCGGCCGGCCTGTAAGGGGCGGACAGGGCGTGGCGGATGCCCAGTCCTGCCAGGAAGGACTCCATGGCCAGGGATGTGAGCTGGGGGCCGTTGTCTGAGACCAGCACATCCGGTAGGCCGTGTGTGGCAAACAGGCGGCGCAGGGCTCGGATGGTTGCTTCAGTTGTGGTAGATGCCATCGGCACCACCTCGAGCCATTTGGAGAAGGCATCTACCACGATGAGGAGGTGTCGCCCTTGCATCGGACCCGCGAAGTCAATGTGGATCCTCGACCAGGGGTTGCTGGGGGTCTCCCACTTCGCGACTTCGGATTGCGGCGGCGCTGGGCGAACTTCTTGGCACGGGTCACATCTGGAGACCCATTGTTCAATGTCTTTGTCCATGGAGGGCCACCAGACATAACTCCGTGCCAGGGCCTTCATGCGGACGATGCCCGGGTGCCCCTTGTGTAAGGTTTCTAGCGTCCGCCGTTGCAGGGTGCCTGGAATCAGCACCCTGTCTCCCCATAGCAGGCAGCCTTTGATGGTGGACAGCTCCTCCTGTTTCCTTGCGAACGGGCTGAACCTTTCCTCTGGCTTTTCCGCTGGCCACCCTCTGAGGATCCAGGACTTCACTTGGCGGAGTGTGGGGTCCTTTTGGGTGTGGACGGCCACATCTGCGGATGACACCGGGCAGCTGGCGTCGTCATCAATGTGAAGTAGGTGGAGCGTGGGGGCTGGGTCCTCGACCGGCTTCCTCGACGGGCATCTGCTGAGGGCGTCAGCGTTCCCTATGGCTGTGCCTGGCTGGTGCACGAGCCTATAGGAGTAGCCAGCTAGGAAGATGGCCCATCTCGTCATTCTTGGGGACATGAAGGTCGGGGTTGGTTGGTCGCCTGCGAGGAGTCCCAGGAGAGGCTTGTGGTCTGTGACTATGGTGAAGCGTCTTCCGTAGAGGTATTCGTGGAAGCGCTTCACTCCAGCCACGATGGCCAGGGCTTCTTTGTCCAGCTGGCTATAGTTCCGTTCTGCGCCGGACATAGTCTTTGAAAAGTACGCGATTGGGGCTTCCGAGCCATTGGGCAGTTCGTGGCTGAGGACTGCCCCCACCCCGTAAGGCGACGCGTCGCAGGTCAGTCTGATGGGGAGCGTCTCGCTGTACTGGATGAGGACGCTTTTGGACGTCAATAGTCCTTTGATGGCCCGGAATGCCGCTTCCTCTTCCTGGCCCCACTTCCAGGAAGCCGATTTCCCCAGCAGGCGGTGGAGTGGCTCAGCAACTGTGGCTTTCTGTTTTAAGAAAATGGCGTAGAAGTTGAGCAACCCAAGGAAAGCCTGAAGCTCCGTTTTGTTTTTTGGGCTTGGAGCTTCATGGATTGCTTCCACTTTTGATTTGGTGGGGTGTATGCCTGTGCTATCAATGAGGAAGCCCAGGAACTCGACTTCCTGTACTCCTATGATGCACTTGTCCCGCCTGACCCTCAAACCCTTGTCCTTGAATCGCTGCAGGACAAGCCTGAGCCTTTCAAGGAGTTGGGGTCTCGAGTCACCGGAGATGAGCACATCATCGAAGTAAGGCACCACCCCTGGAACGCCTTGGAGAAGGCGTTCCATCATGGATTGGAATATGCCAGGGGCAGCGCTGACTCCAAATTGGAGGCGGTTACATTTAAATGCCCCTCTGTGCGTGACAATTGTCTGAGCCTCCGCCGTTTTGTCATCCACTGGCAGTTGCTGGTAAGCCTGGGCCAGGTCCAGTTTCGCGAAAATTGATCCAGATCCCAGGGAATGCAGCAGGTGTTGCACCACTGGGACTGGGTATGCGCTCTGTGCCAACGCCTTGTTGATGGTACAACGGTAGTCAGCACAGATGCGCACAGACCCATCATGCTTCAGTGGGGTCACAATGGGGGTCTCCCATGAGGCATGATCGATCGGTTCCAGTACGCCCTGGGCGATCAGCTTATCCAGCTGTTCATCTACTTTCGGCCGCAGGGCAAATGGAACTCGGCGGGGCTTGAGCCTGATTGGGGTGATTCCCTTGTCCAGATTAAAGGAGATTGGTCTCCCCACAAATTTCCCCAGCTTACCATCGAAGACTTCTTTGAACTCTTCGATGATGGAGTCGAGTTCGTCCCTGCGGATCTCGTGGATGCCCTGAAGTGAAAGTCCTAGAGGCTTGAACCACTCCACGCCCAGCAGGTTCGGTCGGCTGTGCTGCACGATGGTGATGGGCAGCTTTCCATCGAAGTCGTTGTACTTCACATGGATGGTTGCTCTGCCTAGGATGTCGATGGGGTTTCCATTAAAGTCCACAAGTTTGTCTTTCGGGGCTTTCAGCTGGGTCCTTTTGTATGCCGGTTTCAGCTGTTGTAGGTGCTGCCAGTCCATGATGGAGAAGGCGGATCCGGAGTCTACCTCCATCTTGCACGGAGACCCCTCTGCTAGCAGCGTCACGTGGAACTTGGTGGTCCCCTCGTCGCTTGTGTGAGCAATGGTGGTGGTCTGGTGCACCGTTCTGTTTCGGGGATATTCCTCCTCCCCGCGCCGGGACTGGTTTGAGGACCGTTTGGATGTCCTCTGGTTATCTTTGCGATTTTCCCGGAATCGCGGTCTGGGCGGCTCCGGGGCTGGGTCTGTGGCTCTGCAGGCCTCGGCGATGTGGCCCCTCTTCAGGCATCGGCGGCAGGTCGCGTCCCTCCATCTGCAGGTCGCTCTGGGGTGGTCGCCTCTGCAGCTGCCGCATCGCTCTCCGCGGTCGCCATGCGGTGGGGTTTCCCGCCTGGGAGGGCGGGACACCTTGTGGACGGCCATTTCCTCATCAGACTCGGATTGAGTGGTTGCCTCGTCCGATGAGGTTGGGCCCGACTTGTGGATCTTATGGATCCCTCTTGCTTTTACCATTGCAGCGGCTGCTTGTTCGGACGTTTCCGCCGCTGTTGCCTCGTCGAGGACGTCTTTAAGCGGAATCTTCTTCCTGCTGAGGAATTTCTTCTGCAGCCCCACATCTCGCATTCCAAACACAATGCGGTCCCGGATGGCATTGTCCACATTGTCGAACTCACAGTTGGCAGCGAGTTGGCGGAGCGCTGCCACGAATTCTTTGATTGATTCACCTTCCCGCTGGTTTCTTTGCTGGAAGGTGAACCTGTTTGCGATGGGGGTGCCTGTAGGTGCATAGTGCTCCTGTAAGACGTCCTGCAGGTCATTCCAGGACATCTCCTCGATGTCCCTAGGTGCCACGAGGTCCATCGCCATCTCTAAGACGTCCGATCCGCAATGAGCCAGGAAGAGGGCTCTTTTCCTCTCATCATCGAGGTTCTGGTATCCATTGCCTCGCAGGAACTGCCGGAATCGGACCATGTATGACCTCCACTTCTCCCGGGATGGGTCGAACGGGTTCAGCGCGGTCATCGGGGCTTGCGGGGTAGCCATTCTGGAAGTCGCTGTGGTGAGGTGACTTCAGCTCTTGGGGCGATCGTGCCGTGAGTCTTTCTCAGGTTCTCTTCTCTAGTCCTTCGTCGCCAGTGTTAGATCAGGCGCAGGAACAGAAGACGTGACCAGCTCGATACATGTAACAAACTTTATTTACATAGTAACAAGTAAAAGAAGACTGCTGGCGCGCTGCCGGAGCTCTCCTTATATTCGCTCCCGGCAGACGCACCGCCCCTAGACAGGGATTCAAATCTCCCGCCCGATGGCTGGCAGCCAATCAGGGCGGATGCCCTTATATGGACATAACACCTATCCTCCTCCTCTTCCTCCTCCTTCTCTCCCCTTCCCATCCTTCCCCTTCTCTTTACCCATCCTCCTCCTCTTTCTCCTCCCCTATCCTTCTCTTTCTTTCTGCTTTTCTCTTCTACATCTTATCTCTCCTCCTCTTCCTCCCCATCCTTCTTCTCTTTCTTTCTGCTTTTCTTTTCTACGTCTCCTTATCTCTCCTCCTCCTCTTCCTCCTCCTTCTCCCTTTCCCATCCTTCCCCTTCTCCCCCTTCTCTTTATTGCTCCTCCTCCTCTTCCTCATCCCCCTATCCTTCTTCTCTTTCTTTCTGCTTTTCTCTTCTATGTCTCCTTATCTCTCCTCCTCCTCTTCCTCCTCCTTCTCTCCCCTTTCCATCCTTCTCTTTATCCTTCCTCCCCCTCCCCTATCCTTCTTCTCTTTCTTTCTGCTTTTCTTTTCTCCTTCTCCTTATCTCTCCACCTCCCCCTCCCCCCTCCTTCCCTTTCTTTCTGCTTTTCTCTTCTCCTTCTCCTTACCTCTCCTCCTCCTCTTTCTCCTCCTCATCCCCTTCCCCTCCTTCTCTTTATCCCCTCTTCCTCCTTCCCCTCCTCCCCCTATCCTTCTACTTCTCTTTCTTTCTGCTTTTCTCTTCTCCTTCTCTTTACCCCTCCCCTCCTTGTCCTCCTCCTCCTCCATATATGAATGTTCATTACAACTTTTGGAAAGCTACTTCATTGCTGAAGAGCAAGTTGTCAATCAATCCCGTGAGAAATAAATCAATCTGAAAATAAGTTCCTGGCCTTGAGAATCAAATGTAGCATCGTGATTAAGGTTCTGGAATGGGATCAAAGGGAACAGATTCCTCACTTGATCATGGAAGTCATTGAAATTCCATTGGAAGGAACCCATTTCGGTGGCTGAGTAAGACATTTGTTAAGTGAGTTTTGCCCCCATTTTATGAACATTTTTTGCCACCGTTAAGTGAATCACCGCAATTGTTAAGTTAGTAACATGATTGTTAAATGAAGCTAACTTCTGTCAGAGTATGAATGTTCATAGACTGGAATAGACATGGCAACAGGTCAACCAATAGGGACTGTTTGAATAGACACGGCAACAGGTCAGCCAATGGGGACTGTTTGAATAGACATGGCAACAGGTCAGCCAATGGGGACTGTTTGAATAGACATGGCAACAGGTCAGCCAATAGGGACTGTTTGAATAGTCATGGCAACAGGTCAGCCAATGGGGACTGTTTGAATAGACATGGCAACAGGTCAGCCAATGGGGACTGTTTGAATAGTCATGGCAACAGGTCAGCCAATGGGGACTGTTTGAATAGACATGGCAACAGGTCAGCCAATGGGGACTGTTTGAAAACTGAAACATAGTATTTGTTTATATGGGACCATAAGAGACAGTTTGGAGTCTGGGCGTGGCTTAGACTTGATGAACTGTATATAAGAATTGGTTTGGCCTCTGTAATGTCAGCCTCTGTACAATATATTTGCCTCTGTATCTCTCTACTCTGTAATGACTTGCTTCTGTGAATATTGCTTCTGTGTTCCTGATTTTGTATGCTGATTTCTGCTGTATGGTATTGTATATAAAGAAGTTTCTTATATGTAAATTGAATCCTGCTGAATTGTCTGATTGTGTGTGCTGCAACAAACTCTGACAACTTCCCCATTGACTTTGCTTGTCAGAAGGTCACAAAAGGTGATTATATGAACCCGGGACATTGCATCAGTCATAAATCAGCTGCCAAGCGTGTCTGAATTTTGATCATGTGACCATGGAGATGCCGCAATGCTCATCAGTCTGAAAAACAGTCAAAATTCACCTTTTTTTCAATGCCGTTGTAACTTTGAACAGTCACTAAACAAACTGTTGTAAGTCAAGGACTACTTGTATATCAGGGGTGAAATCCAGCAGGTTCTGACAGGTTCTGAAGAACTGGTAATGGAAATTTTGAGCAGTTCAGAGAACCGGCAAATACCACCCCAGAGTGGGGTGGGAATGGAGATTTTGCAGTACCCTTCCTCTGCCATGCCCACCAAGCCACGCCCACCAAGCCACACCATGCCCATCAAGCCACGCCCACAGAACCGGTAGTAAAAAAAATTGGATTTCACCACTGCTGTATATGTGTTATAGTTTGTTCTGGAGCACTGCAGTCGCATCTCAGCCATTCCTGGACTGAAATAATAATTTGAAGGCTTTGTCCCATCACAATGGGACTGAAATGAGAATGTATTCATTAACATGAAGCTTCTTTTTTTAACCCCAGCTTTTTTAAATTCTGTTTATTTGTAATCCGCCCCTGTGATAAATTGCAAAACAAAGAAGCTATCTATTAAGGTCCCAGCAGGATGGGAGGGAGAGGGGGGAAAAAAATATGGAGGCTTACAGAGCAATCAAAGTTCAACCAGCACCCAACTTCTGTGAGGTCGAAGTAATTTATAATCCAGCTCTTGGAAGCCGCTTTTTATATCAGAAACCTAGCAGGAATATTCTAGGCTTGATCATAATGGATTATTTATTCTAAATATACTCCAAGTAATTGTATAGCTCATGTCCAGCAGGCCAGGATTACAAATTTCATTAGACTTTTCGGAGATTGCAACAAGCCTTCAGACAATTGCGGTAAGTCCATCTAAGAGGAATAACCGTTTCCTCAATATGGGAGGCGAGAGGTCAGTAATATTGCTTTCTCTAAGATTCAATTTCATTTACTGGGGGGTGGGTGGGTGGGAGGGAGATGAGGAGAGGAAATCCTTCTTTATCTTGTTTTTAGTGGGAGAGATCAGGTGCGACAGGAAGATTACACCCTTCTAAGCAACCTACTTACGGGAGGCTGGCCCCAGTTTCTGAGGGAACGTTTGGCTGGCTTGCACAGTTTCTCTCGGGCTGTGCTGTAGCTCTCAGACACCCAATGAGAAGTGAAAAATAGCGGTGTCCCGATAAGGTCAAATTATGAGCAGGATTGGAAGAGACTTTGGAGGTCTTCTATTCCAACCCCCTGCTTGAGCAGGAGACTCTATACCACGGGTGTCAAATTCAAGGCCCGTGGGCCACATCTGGCCTGCAGGGTGCTTTGATCTAGTCCATTGGAACTAGAAACGGTGAGGGACCAGCCTGTGGTGCCTCTACTGCCGAAAATGGGCTCCTGAGCTCTGTTTCCGGCTGCGATGGCCTCCTGCAAACCTCTGCCAGTGAAAACAGAGCTTCGGAGGGGTCAAACCAGAGATGGTTTTTAGCCGGTTCTTACCGGTTTGTGTGAACCGGTAATGGAGATCGCAGGTGGGTCTGTCCACCCACCCCGGTTCTATGCTGTCCTATTTAGAGACCAGGCGCATGCACGGAAGACACATGCGCGAGCAAAGCGCATGCATGGAAGGCTGGGCACCAGTGGTGGGTTGCTCCTAGTTCGCACCGGTTCGCAAGAACCAGTAGTAAAAATTTGTAGTAGTTCGGAGAACTGGTAATAACATTGGCTGGCCACACCTCCGAACCGGTCCCCAGCCCAGTCGCCGCTCGCTTACCCCACCCACCTTATCAGGGGCTTCTTTTTTTACTTTTAAAAGGATTTTTTCTACAACCTCTTCGGCCGAAAAAATGCTTTTAAAAGTAAAAAAAAAAAAAAAAGCATCTGATGATCTCATGGCTCAGCTGGGATCATCAGAGGCTTTTAAAAGCATTTTTTTTTACAACCTCTTAAAAATTAATATAAGACCCGGTCTTATTTTTGGAGAATCACAGTATTTTTTTAGAATTCATAAAACGTTGCAACTTTCTTGCCCATGATAATATATCCATCTTGGTTCTCAGAAGCTTCACTGTGGCTACGCAGAGCTTACAGTTTAGCCTTTTAGACTGCTCTGGATGTGTGCATAAAACTTTGCATTCCAGTGATTTATAAGTAGGTCATTAGCTTTTAACATACGGGTAGTGAGAGTAACAGCACCACAAGAGGAAGACATAATAGGATTAATCGTAGCAATCACATTCCTTTGTTTATAGCAGGCTCATATTTTAGGAAAAATTGAAATCTTCTTTAATCTTATGCCCTCCAGACACGTCGTGATTACAACCTAGAATTCTCTTATCAGTCCTAGTAACTGTAACAGTAACAGAGTTGGAAGGGATCTTGTAGGTCATCTAGCTCACGCAGGAGACCAATACGAGGGATTCGAACCGCTGACCTTTCTGATTGACATGCTCAGCGTCTTAGCCACTGAGCCACTTAGGTGGAGTGCATTAAAAAAAGGTTGGACTAGCAAAGGGGGAAAAAAGATGCACTTTGATATTATTTATTGCTATCATTTTGCGTCTGTCTCAGTGGTGGGTTTCAAATTTTTTTACTACCGGTTCTGTGGGTATGGCTTGGTGGGTGTGGTATGGCCTGGTGGGCGTGGCAGGGGAAGGATACTGTAAAATCTCCATTCCCTCCCCAATCCAGGGGAAGGTTACTGCAAAATCCCCATTGCCTTCTGAGTCCCAGCTGATGACTAGAGGGAAAAAAACTGTTTAAACTCTTGCCGCAGGGCTTCAAAGGGCCGCCCTACAGCTGATCAGTGTTAAAAGCAAACAAATTAGTCGGGTCGTAAGTGCGAGGACTGGTCGTAAGTGCGAGGACCTTCCAGAAATGACTCTGAGCAACTAGCCACGCCCACCTAGTCACATGACCTCCAAGCCACATCCACAAAATAAGCCATGCCCACAGAACCGGTAGTAAAAAAATTTAGAACCCACCCCTGGCTTCTATGTATATTAAAGGTTCACCTGTTTCAATTTCCCAAATCTCTTTTTATTGTTCCCTCTCACCTCTTCTGTTGGCTATTTCTAGAAAAGCTTAAATTGATAATAGCAATAGAAATAGCACTTTGACTTATATACCGCTTCACAGTGCTTTACAGCCCTCTCTAAGCAGTTTACAGAGTCAGCCTATTGCCCCCCAACAATTTTGGGTCCTCATTTCACCCACCTCGGAAGGATGGAAGGCTGAGTCAACCTTGAGCCTGGTGAGATTCGAACTGCAAAATTGCAGGCAGCCGGCAGTCAGCAAAAGTAGCCTGCAGTACTGCACTCTAACCACTGCGCCACCACGGTTCTGATGAACATAGGTATTCAGATCTGATCATGTAGTGTTGTCTCTGAGGACATACTAAGAGTGACTTAGGCATTTGAGGTGAATATTTTTAATTACAATTTCTGGCAGTGTTCTCAAAGTAGAAATACTTATTTTTGTTTTTTTTGCTTGACATGTTCATGAACAACATTAATTTTCTCTATTTGAATTCCTTCTGCCTTCAATCTTGACATACAAGTATGCTCTTAATAGCTATCGCACACACACACACACAAACGCACATAATGTATATTTCACTCTTACAAATATTTCATTTTTGGCCTTTGCTTTCTCCCCATCTTCATGGAGTGGGTCGAGTCCAGCATTTCCTCCAACTGTGTCAATTACTTCATCCTTCAAGATACAGTCGCCCTGGGCTATAAAAGGCCATATGGCTGAAAAGTATTGTCAGAAATAGAGAAACCCTTCAAAAAAGCTAGTAAACCAGGTTTGTTGCAATGAGTGGCTGAACGTAGCCCTGAGGGAAGGAGGATGATTAGGGACATGATAACTGCCTTCCAGTACTTCAGGGGCTGTCACAGAGATTAGGGGACTGACATATTTCCGAAGCACTAGAGTACAGGACAAGAAATAATAGATGGGAAGTTTGTTAAAGAGAGATCCAACCTAGAAATAAGGAGACATTTTCTGATAGTGAGATATCTAATCTCTCTCTCTCTCTCTCTCCATCCATATCTATCTATCTATCTATCATCTATCTATCTATCTATCTATCTATCTATCTATCTATCTATCTATCTATCTATCTATCTATCTATCTATCATCTGTCATCTGTCATCTGTCATCTATCTCTATCTCTATCTCCATCTCCATCCATATCTATCTATCTATCTATCTATCTATCTATCTATCTATCTATCTATCATCTATCATCTATCTATCTCTATCATCTATTATATCATCTATCTCTCATCTCTCATCTATATCTATCTATCTCTATCCATCCATCCATCCCCCTCTCTCTCTTTCTCTAATCTTTCTCTTATCTATCTATCTATCTATCTATCTATCTATCTATCTATCTATATATCTATCTCTATCTCTATCTATCTATCTATCTCTATTTCTATCCATCCATCCATCCCTCTCTCTCTCTCTTTCTCTAATCTATCTATCTATCTATCTATCTATCTATCTATCTATCTATCTATCTATCTATCTATCTCTATCTCCATCTCTCTCTCTCTCTCTCTCTCTCTCTCTCTCTCTCTCTCTCTCTCTCTCTCTCTCTCTCTCTCTCTATATATATATATATATATATATATATATATATATATATATATATATATTTCTCTAATCTTTCTCTAATCTGTCTGTCTGTCTGTCTGTCTGTCTCTATCTATCTATCATCTATCTATCTATCTATCTATCTATCTATCTATCATCTATCTATCTATCTATCATCTATCTATAACCTAACTATTTTCTTGCTAATCTTTTACACTTTTTAACAGTAATTCCCTTTCAAAAATATCAACCAGTCAGTGAAGGTTCTTTGAAGAAAAAAAATGACTGCTCGTGTAAACAATTAATGGTTGTTAAGCATGGCAGTGTATATTATGACAAACAACACATGCTACATTATGCCAGCTGGTGTAATGATGTGATAATGTCTGACTCATTAACTCTGGCACACAGTTTACGATGCCCTTCTATGACAGGATTAATTGATTCACACATACATTAAAACAAAAATAACTAAATGGAAATTCAGCTGGAAGCTTGGCTCCTCACTTGCCACAAACCTCCACTAGTAGTTACAACTCAAGGGTAATGTCCCTTTACCAGAAGGACTCTAGCAGTGGCAACCCATCTTTGATACGGTAGGCATGGATCAATAGATGTTTGGATTTAAATGCAAGGAGTTTTTTTTTTAGGGTATCCAAATTGGGAAATTAAAAATGTCCTAAGTTTTGATTATACTCAAATTATTTACTTACTAATATCACATATTAGTGAGTGGTGCATTGGCCTAGAGGTGGAGCTCTCACCTCACAATCAGGAGGCTGTGAGTTCAATCCTCGGTAGAGGCAGCTATTTCTCTCTCTGGGCACGATGGGAATATATCTGCTGAATATAACTCCACATTGGCGACAGGAAGGGCATCTGGCCAGTAAACACTCAACTACATTCAATTGCCCAGACTCCACCCCGCATGGGATTATGGGCTCATTAAAAAAGAAATTACGTATTAGTAAGGAGAGTTAACAAGTTAGTACTGGAGTGCGTAACACCAGACATATCACTAGAAAAAAGAAATCACAAAGCTATGTGTCACTTATTTTGGCCATGTCATATGGGGGAATTAACTGGAGAAAGCAATTATGCTTGGAAGAGTTAGCGGTAAAAGGAAACCAAAGAACATGGTGGCTGGACACCATCAAAGCTGAAACTAGCCGGAACATAGACCAACTCAAAGAAGCAGTGCAAGATCAGAAGATGTTGTGGGAAGAAATATCCATTTGGTTCAGTTCCAAGCTGGGAGAAAGACACTGGAAACATGGCGCCTGATTGGAAATATGGTTTAATGATGAACAGAACCGACAGCAGTCCTGAGTCAGCTGACCACATGGAGTTGAGAGTGAGGGGTTTTTATATCTTCTCTTGGGCTTTGCACTTGAGCTTCCTGTTCCTGTGCAAGAACATGTATTCTATTGGCTGATTCCCATGGGGTCATGTAGGGGTTATGTAGGGGTCATAGCTGGCTCTATAGGCAAAGTACAAATCCTAGGTATTTGTCTGAGCTAGGTTTGGTTGAAGTCTGAACTACTCTGGAATAATGCAATGTCTGAAATGCCCTCAGGAGATTGTGCAATGCAGTGAGCTCTGTGTCTTCTGCTAAATCGTAGAGGGTTAATCCTATTATGTCATATACTGTTCTTAATCCCATCATTGAAGGTCTTTTGTTTTGTAGATAGGATGGCCCAGTCTTTCTTAATGGGCACAAAATATCTGCTGAGGGCAGGGAGACTGCGTCTGCTTTCTGTCTCTAAACACTCCCCCCCCCCATGTTTCCCCCGTTTCTCATTTAGGGAAATATAATATTCTGCCCTTTTTTTTAATATTACCCAAAATATTTCATTCTTCAAAAGGAGGGGGGGGGCTTCAGGGGTTGGCTTCAAAAATTTTAGCAAGGGTTTCTCTGCCCGGTTGCTGGGTGGGCATGGCCATGGTGGGCGTGGCCTAGTCAGCCTCCTGCACCACGGTGGCGGGGTGTGTGTGTGTTTTTGCCCTCCCTGGGCTCCGGGGGCTCTCCTCGAGCCTCTGGGAGGGCGAAAACAGCCTCCCCAGGCTCTGGAGGCCCGTTTCCGGCCTTCCTGAACTTCCAGTAGGCCCATTTTTTGCCTTACCTGAGCCTCCGCGCATGCCCTGTACTTACCTGCCTCTAAAACGGGCCACATGGGGCCTCCTGGGAGGGGAGGGGCAGGTGGGGCCAACCGGCAGTGGGATTGGGGGGGTTCTCAGAACTGCACAGAATCTTAGCTAGAAGTTCTCCCGAACTGCTGCGAACCCCCAGCAGCTCATCCCTCAACGTGGAGCGACCAGACCCATAAAATATCCTAGAGTCGGACTCGACAGAATTGGAAATCATCATCCTATGACTTGATTGAGACTTCACTATATTTGCACAGCTTCATGGCTGGTTTCCATGTCTTTGGTTGTCGGAGCTGCATGTGACATGAAGTTGCACGCTCAGATCATGCAAGGAAAGGGTAGAAATAATATAAGACGACACGATGGTCCCCGAAGGTTAAAATGGTATTTACCCATTGAATGAAAGAGTCAGGCGGATGAAATGCAGGATTGGCCTGGCCCAAATGATTGATAGAGGGAGGCCACATTTTAGCAACAGATGAGAAAAGCAGAACAGATCAAGACCTTCAAGGTCTTCTTCCTTGAAGGACACAGAGCTGCACATTCTACCTGGAGATTTTGGACCAGTCCAGAGAAATGAATTCCAAAGAAATGTTTGGAATGTTATAACGATTTGTCAACTTGTAAAGAGAAGCTTTTAAAAGTCATGCATCTTTAAATATCCCCAGCAGCTGTTATCTGGATATGAATATATCTTTTTATCATATTCTTTTTTTAATATACGCACATTGGTCCTTTTTTTATATACATATAAATATCACGTATTTATTATTATTATTTTTTTCTTAGACAACCTTATCTAAGTGATACCCTGGGGAAAAAGAGAATCTCAGCATGCTTTATTTTTATGGAACTTAAAATACACACATTGGTTTTTACTATTTGCCCCAATGTGTAGTAACCTGTGAACTTTTCTATTAAAGGCTTGTAGATACCAACAGGCTGCGTTTGTTAGGGTAATTGCACCACGGTGGAGTTTTATTTTGATGGATTGCAACGTTTTCCTTTAGAAGAAATTTTGTAGCAAATTTCATTGATACTCCTAGATGTCACCTGCCCTATTCCTGGCTCCCAAAATGGATGTATCGCTTACCAAACAAGCAGAGAGAGCGCCATATAACGCACAGATAATATGATAGGAAGGACATGGCTGCAATTGTCATGCCCTCTGGGAACTTTCAAGGGTAGAACAATCCTGCATGTTTCAGTTTTAACCATAAACACGAAAAGCAGGATTCAAGGAGTGGCTCAGCCAGTAACCAACTTACCACACATATCTGTCAATCATTCTCTTCCCCCCCCTCCCTTCTTCCCTTCATCTCTCTCTCTCTCATCTATCATATAACTCTGTTTATATCTATCTATCTATCTATCTATCTATCTATCTATCATTATTTATCTATCTATCTCTATCATCTAGCATCTAGCATCTATCATCTATCTCTATCATCTATCATTTATTATCTATCATCTATCAACTATCAATCTATCTATCATTATCTATCTATCTATCTATCTATCTATCTATCTATCTATCTATCTATCTTCTATCTATCTTCTTCTTCTATCTATCTATCTATCTATCTATCTATCTATCTATCTATCTATCTATCATCTATCTATCAATATCTATCATTTAAGTATCTATCATCTATCATTATCTATCTTCTATCTATCTTCTATCTATCATTATCTATCTATCATTATCTATCTATCTATCTATCTATCTATCTATCTATCTATCTATCTATCTTCTATCTATCTATATCTATCTATCATTATCTATCTTCTATCTATCATCTATCTATCTATCTATCATCATATATCTGTCTCTCTATCTTTCTATCAATATCTATCTATCATTTAAGTATCTATCATCATTATCTATCTTCTATCTATCTTCCATCTATCTATCTATCTATCTATCATTATCTATCTATCTGTCATTATCTATCTTCTATCTATCTTCCATCTATCTATCTACTATCATATATCTGTCTATATCTATCATCTATTTATCTATCATCTATGTATCTATCTATCTATCATTATCTATCTATCTATCATTATCTATCATTATCTATCTATCTATCTATCTATCTATCTATCTATCTATCTATCTATCTATATCATCTATCTTTCTCTATCTCAGGATACGTAAGTGCATACTCTTGAAATTATGAAGCAGCCTCATAATGCCTTGAAATATGTAGTAGTAAAATATGGTCTGGATTCCGAGGAGGGAGGAGCTTCATTCCAGAGGACCAAGAGATAGTTTGGTTGGGAGAAAAAGAGTTAAGAAAGCTCCTTCCTAGCCATTCCCAGAGTATATCTTTAATGATGGAGATTGTTATTTTGGTTTGGCAACATTTCTGTCTACAGGTGAGGAACAATCAAGGGTATTGCTTAGAAGTAACTCAACATGTCTTTCTTGATTTTGATAGCCTGACAAAATACTTCTCATCTTATTCAGAAGAGGGTGAGGGGGCTACTTGATCTGGAAGTATTTCACCTGTCCAAGATCAATGACATCCTGGTTGCTTCTAAGACCCGGAACTTAATCTACTGGATTCTTGTGCTGGGTTTTTTTTTTTTTTTGTGTGTGTGCATGTATAATGCTCCATGGGCCTATTGAGAAATTGCAGAAAATTTGATGTGAAGGGTTGTGTTTCCAATGCAAATATAAAATATTGTCACATTAAAGCAAACAGCGAGACCCATTGAAGGTCGTGATTGCCTTCCTTGCAGAAGGCAGGCAATTAAATAATTCAGTAAGACCTTGGCTTGCTCCCTGGCTATCCTCGAGAAATGGTGTCATCAGCCATCTCTTGTTATTCCTTCCAGATGAGGAACTGGCACCAAATGTTTCTCTCTCTGAAAAGGTGGTAGTCCCGGAACAGGTTATATACCTGGTAATGGATCCAGAGAACAGCTGGACAGATGCAACCTGTCAAAGCACGCGGTGAAGATCAATGAAACACAGTATTCTTTGCTCAATGATACAGAGTGAGCACTTCATCAGCAACCCTAATTAAACTCAGCTTTTGCATTTTGAAGGGGATGTGTGCCTCCCCACCTCACGTTACTCTGAAGATCCTGGAGCTCATCGTTGAACAGATGGTTCCAGGGGGAAAAAAAATCCTACTTATTGGGCTTGGATTCAGAGATGGTTTGGTTGGTAAATGTATGACTCTGTGATGCCCAACCGCTTTGCCATCAGATGTTATGGTCAGATGCCCTGGAAAAAAAAACCCTCTTCATTTCACAAGATCAGCTGTTGAACATGATAATCAGAAGTGGTATTCAGCCGGTTCAGACCGGTTCACTCGAACCGGTAGCAGAAATTGCCTGCCCACCCACCCCAGCTCTATGCCATTGTAGTTAGGCACATTTTTGAGGCCGGACACATGCACGGAAGGCACGTGTGTGAGCAAAGCACATGCGCAGAAGGCTAGGTGTAGGTGCGGAAGGCAGGCGTGCATGTGAACTGGGTGCAGGCGCACATGCAAACTGGGCGCAGGTGCACGTGCAAACTGGGCGCAGGCGCACGTGCAAACTGGGTGCAGGCACATGAGCGAACTGGGTGCAGGCACGCACGTGAAATGGGTGCAGGTATGCATACGAAGTGGATGCAGGTGCATGTGCGAACTGGGCGCAGGCGCATGCACGAACTGGGCGCAGGCACGCGTGTGAACTGGGCACAGGTGCTCACGAAGTGAGTATGTGCGTGCACGGCGAACCGGTAGCAACATAATGTGAAACCCACTGCTGGTGATAATCCAGTTCTGAATGGACACAGTCTTTCACCCAGTTGTTTCATTGCAACAATGTGCTTGATAAAAAACAACAACAGAGATAGGGTCATCTTATTCTTAAGAATTTCTGTCTCTCAGATATGCTAACAGTTGAAAGATTGGGGTCTTTTAAGGGATTGATTGGTTAATTATTTCATTTCACAAGTCTACTGTTATGTTAGGGTATGTGATCTCTTATAACCTACAACTGCGATGACAAACCTATGGCACGTGTGCCCAAAGTGGCATGCGGAGCCATGTTGCTTGGTACACGCAGCATCGACTGTTCCTCTTCTGGGTTTCTGGCGTGCATGTACATGCAATGATCAGCTGGATGTTGTGCATGCGGCAATGCCGGAAACTGGAAGAGATAGTCTTCCATTTTCCGGCATGAGCATGCATGCCAGCCAGCTGATCATCTCGCGTGCATGCATGTCATTAACCAGAAGACTAGTGTTGTGGCCCGCCAGCAGCCTGCGCAAATTGTGGCTGATCCCGACGAGGAGGAGGCTGGTGTAGTGTCACGCCAGCAGCCTGTGCAGCCGGTGCTCAAGTCGGACAGCAAGGAGGCTGAAGAGGATGTGGTGCCAGAGGCAGAGACTCAGCCAGGGCCTTCAGAACCTCCAGAGGCTCCTTCAAGTGAAGAGGAAGAAGTGGAGGAGCCTCTTCTCAATGCTCGAGCACGCAGGGCTGCCAAAAGGCAGGAGTGGCTACTCAGGAGGAGGTCTCCTCGAGAGTAAGGCTTGGGGCTAATTGGCCACTCCCTTAGCCTATTTAAGTTCGCACACAGCTGGCAAATGTTGCTGGAAACAACGCTTGGTCCTACCCAGAGCATTTTGAGCGTGAGTTTTTTTGTTACAACTTGATTTCTGGGCTGATTGCCAACTCTTGTCGGACTTTGTTTAATCTCTGTAATTCATAGCAGGCTGATAAGGACATTTGTGGTTAAAGCCTGCATTTTGAAAGGGGTCTGTTTGTATTAAACAGAGTTTTTGGAGCTGTGTGTGTGCTACACTTCTTGGGACCTGTAGCTGGGGCAGAACAACTAGCTAGCATGCATCCTGGAAACCGGAAGTTCATTTTCTGGCATGCATATGCCCACTGGGCAGCTCCTTTTCTGTGTCGATTCGCCATCACTGACCTATAAGGTTATGGCAATAACCTTCAGTAACACTAGAATAATGTTACTAAAACATAAGAGAATAGTACTGTAGTACTTTTCAAGTTTGACATAGTTTATTAAAAGGCGTAAACTTTTGAGACCTGAAATTCACATCATTAAAGCTCTCCAGTAATCTGGAAACCTTGGTCTTGGACCTTCTAACTGATAGTCCAAGATGGTCTTATTTCCAGACAAACCACTAGTTGACTTTATTTTGGCCAGATAAATTCTTAGGTCAGCCTTACCAAGACTCAAACTTCCTTGCATGCTTATCTGCCATCTCCATGAATTTTACAAATTACCCTGTTTCCCCGAAAATAAGACCCAACTGGAAAATAAGCCTTAGCATGATTTTTCAGAATGCTTATAATATAAGCTCTACCCCAAAAATAAGCCCCAGTTAAGATCATCAGCCAGACGGATGCATTCTAGTACCGTATTTCCCCGAAAATAAAACCTAACTGGAAAATAAGCCCTAATGCATCTTTTGGAGCAAAAATTAGTATAAGACCCAGTCTTATTTTCAGAGATACACAGGTACCTTCAAATCTTGGCCAAAAATATCACAGTGTACCACAACCTACAAATTCATACATGCCACCTCCTTCCCCAGGAACATTTTAACATATTTGCTATTGAAGAGCAACAACAAAGCAAAATCCGTGCTCTAGTCTGCATTATTGACCAAGATTAAACAGTTAGAATTATTTCGTGACATTGGAAAGATAAACAGTCACCTATGGTGGTGGAATGGATCACACCATTAACTCGGATGACATCTTGCGAAAAAGTGATTAATAGGCTACAGGAAAGCAGAGACAAATGAAATGAAATCACCGTTGCTTTCTTGAACTCCTTGCAACATGGCTAATAGATTATGGTCAGCAGTGAAAACAGGAATATTTTCCCTGATGTTAATTGTTGAAGACTCTTAATTAAGGAATGGATTCATTTCAGACAGGACTGAATTGTGGTTTAAAACCCTTGGGTCAGCCCTTAATATATGACTTAGTCATATATTTGAGAGCTTCAAAGTATACCTAGAGTCCTTATAAAAGCATTAAAAACTGGGATAACAACTGCTTCAAATACTGATATTTCTTTTTAAAGTGCACATCCTTTTCTAACTTTTGGTGTCAGATAGTTTGAATGTTTTAAATTTTGGGCCAAAGTCATATAATTCTTTTTTTAAAAAAATTTAAACTTTGTATTGGTATGTGTTTTACTTCTGGCTGTGCACCGCCCTGAGTCCATTTGGAGAAGGGCGGGATATAAATTGAATAAAATAAATAAATAAATAAATAAAATAAGATAGCTGCTTAGGTACAAATTAGCATGCTCAGCTCATTTTGATTCCATAGTTCTGTTACAACACTAAAGCTCAGGATGTTACAACACAGCCAACTACCCAGGATGTTGCAGCACAGGACTCAGGATGTCACAACACTAGAGCTCAGGATGCTACCACACAACCCATTACCCAGGTCGTTATAACACAAAAGGCTAACGGGCACACAGCTAGGACCTCGCCCACACAGGATGTTACGAAACAGCCGACTAATCTGCAAACATCAACTCCATCTACTAATCAAGATGTAACAACACAGCCAACCAACCCGCTTACAACAACAAAGCCAGCATTCCACACCTCCCCACCAATATATATAGAGAGACGGCATCTCCGATCACGCTTTGCTCGCACAAGCACGAAGCCGAAGACACCTGTCTGAAGATGACGAGTGGGACCTCGTCGAAACGTCGCCAAGATACTCTCAATCTTACACGGGAAAAGACCCGAATCCTTACTTGGATTATATATATATATATGTATAATGGAAGTAACTCCTTCTGTGTTCTGCTTTAAAGTAGCTAATGTACAAAATTAATTTGGGATTTCTGACTACATAGCAATTTGCTGTAGTTTTTATTTTCTTTATAACATTTATGTTTGCTAACCCACTTTGATAGGAAATGCTTGATTGCCTAGCCAATGGGATGAATCACAAGAATGACAGGTGATAACTTCTTGCTTAAATCCCAAAGGTGCTTTTTCAAGAGGCAATTGGACTTTCTTTGTTTTTCCTTGAAGAAGTTTCGCTTCTCATCCAAGAAGCTTCTTCAGTTCTGACTGAACGAGTAGAGAATGGAAGGATTTATATTCCTTTCAGTCATCTGGTCATTAGCACTCTCTGTGAGAGTCTCTTCTCAGCGACGGAAGAAGCTTCCTGGATAAGAAGTGAAATGTCTTCAAGGAAAAACAAAGGAAGTCCAATTTCCTCCTGAAAAAGCACCTTTGGAACAACCATGACCTGGATGACAGAGAATCTCCATAGACATTCTGGCTTAACTTTTTTTAAGTTCAGTTTTGGCTTTGTTCGCCTCTTGTGAACCCCAGATCCTTCTAGACTGGAAGTATGATGAAGAAGAATTTCTATCTAGCTGGTTTTGCAAGAACTTTTTGGAGATTAGACGTATTGATACTTGCCTGGTTATTCTTCAGCATTTTGGTCCTGGATTCCGATTTCTGATTTGTTCCCTGGTCTTTGATCTGCTTTGAGATTCCTCTTCTGATTCTGAGTTGCTCTTTGGCACTGGGTTTGGACTTTCCTCTTGATGTTGCTTCCTTGTTCGTCCCTGTTTCGTTCTTTAGTTTCAGTTGTTGCCACAAGTGTGATGTGAATCATTGCAGTTGTTAAGTGAATCACATGGTCATTAAACAAATCTGGCTTCCCCATTGACTTTGGCTGGGAAGGTTGCAAATGTTGATCACATGACCCTGGACAGCGTAAACACAGTAAATCAATCACTCTCTCCCCCTGCTTCCTTCTCTCCCTCCTTCCCTCCCACTCCCACTCCCTCCCTCTACTGCTCATCCATCTATCTATCTATCCATCTATCTATCCATCCATCCATCCATCCATCCATCCATCCATCCATCCATCCATCCATCCATCCAATCTATCTATCTATCTATCTATCTATCTATCTATCTATCTATCTATCTATCTACCTATCATCCATCCATCCATCCATCCATCCATCCATCCATCCATCCATCCTATCTATCTATCTATCTATCTATCTATCTATCTATCTATCTATCTATCTACCTATCTACCTATCATCCATCCATCCATCCATCCATCCATCCATCCATCCATCCATCCAGTCTGTTTTTCTGTCTGTTTTTCTGTCTGTCTGTCTGTCTGTCTGTCTGTCTGTCTGTCTGTCTGTCTATCTATCTGTCATCTATCATCTATCTGATTTACTGTGTTGGCTGCCCATCTTACCACAGGGTAATTAAAGACATACTTTATTATGTCAAATCAAAGTTCCCACATATGCAGATGCTACAATGATTATAAGTGTGAGGACTGGTTTTAAATCATTTTTTTTTTGAACTTCCAGACTTCCCCGGTCAATGTCAGGTACGAAGAATTGAGTCCAGTGGTGAAATCTAAATTTCTTTCCTACCGGTTCTGTGGGCGTGGCTTGGTGGGGCGTGGCTTGGTGGGGAGGGGGTCATGTGACTGGGTGGATGTGGCTATGTAACCATGTGACTGGGGGATCAAAAGACAGAAACTCACTAAGAATGTCCTGCTGGACCAGGGTTGGACTAGATGACCTCCAGGTCCCTTCCAGCCCTGGATTATCCTCTGAAGCTGCGTCTAGTGCCAGGTTTGTAGTCCTTCCTTCTTCTCCTTTTTCTTTCCTTCCTTCCTTCCTTCCTTCCTTCCTTCCTTCCTTCCTTCCTTCCTTCCTTCCTTCCCTCCCTCCCTCCCTCCCTCCCTCCCTTCTTTCTTTCTTTTTTCTTTCTCTCTCTCTCTCTCTCTCTCTTTCTTTCAAAAACGCACCCCCCACCCCCGTTTTTTTGCCTACACCTGCCGTTTTTGGCCTAGCAAAAGTGCACCCCCCACCCCCACCTCTGTAAAAAAAAAGAGGTTCCGATGATTGTGCATCACAGCTGTGATTCTCGGAGCCTTTTTTTAACCTTTTAAAAGTGTTTTTTTACTGCCGGCTCTGGCGAATAGGTAGTAAAAAAAAATGCTTTAAAAAAGAAAAAGGCTCCAATGATCGCGCGGCACAGCTGTGATCGTCGGAGCCTTGTTTTTACTTTTTTAAAGCATTTTTTTACTACCTATTTGCCTGAGCCGGTAGTAAAAAAATGCCTAAAAAGTAAAAAAAAAAAAAAAAAAAGTTTTGATGATCAGCTGAGCAATGTCAGAACCTTTTTTTTTTTTTTTAAAAAAAAACTTTTTAAAGCATTTTTAATGACCGGTTCTGGCATGCACCCCTGCATGTGTAGAAGGTACAAAACATATTACTTCCTGATTAAAACCAGGAAGTAACAACAACTGGGTGGGTGGGCGGAGCCTTGTGCCAGAATCGCTACCGGTTCTTCGAACCACCCGCCATACTTGCTACCGGCTCGGGCGATCCAGTCCAAACTGGGAGCATTTCACCCCTGATTGGGACCACACATAAAGTTCCAGTTAAGCTGATGTATTGTTCTCGCCCACCTAGTTATCAGTTCTAAATTGGCACTCGATAAGAGTCAACAGAATTCAAGAGGGCCTGAGCTTAGACCGTTTGTGAGATTATGGTGACTCTAGGCTTCTTACTCTCTTGACTCCACCCTCAGTGTTGTGGCTCCGTTGCCTGAGCCTGGGCTATCGACAGATGCAGACTCTGAGAGTGAGGGAGAGGAGTTGGCAAGGCCTCCCTCTCCAGGACTCTCCTCTCTGGCAATGCCTCTGGAGGACACCAAAGGCCAAACAATAGGCTCAGAGCCAAGCACGTCCCCACAGCCACAGGTGGACAGCGACAAAGAAGATAAGTGCTGGCTGGACCCTCGACAGAGGCGCAGGAAGAAGCGTGCACAGCAGAGGGGAAAGCGTGCCACAGATCAGCTGAGTCACTGGACCACACTCCACAGGGTATAAATGTGGGTGTGGTGGCTGGTTCAGTTTGTGATGAGCAAAAACTGGAAATAATCCATGATCTCTGCGTTACTGGACTTTGCCTGCTTTATCAGACTGCATTTGGATTAATCCTTGTATTGTTGAAACTCTGCCTGTTTTATCGGAATGCTTGCAGTCTAATCTTTGTTTTGTGTGAGTAAAGTCTGAATTGGCAGCTAGCCACTGGGTTGCTGCCAGCTTTATCTTCAAAGAGTTTTGTCGTGTGGCTTATTAACTCCGGGCCATCTGTGGGGGTGCGTGTGTGGTACGGGGACAGAACACTCAGGCTGTGCCTGTTCTTCACCCACATCCAGCGTGGGAGTCTGGGAATTGAAGTCCACACACTTAAAGTTGCTAAAGTTGAGAAACCCGGCCTTAGAAGATCGCGCTTTCTCAAGACAGCAGCTCCTTCTGCTCACCTAGGCGACCATTCTATTAAAATTGGAGTAAAGTGCTGTAGTAAAATGGATCTGGGACTCCTCTGAGTAGAAATCCGTTGCTTGTGAAATTAGGCCCGTGGTTCAGTGTCTTGGAACGTTCTGTGTAATGAAGCTGGAGCTTCATTTAATTTAACCGTGTAGGTCTGCTTAGTGGCAATAGAAAGGAATTATTAATTAACCAGTTTTATAATAGAGTATACAGAGGCCATCAAGCAGGCCTGAAGGGAAAAAGCGATCTATATATAATTGACCAGTATCGGATAAATTAAATTATGAAAATGAGGTTTGAGAAGCTAAAGAGAGGGCAAAGGGGGAAAAAAAGGTATTTTGCTAGCTGGTGGATGTGTAAGGGTGCCCCTTGCTTTGCTAATGATGTTTGTTGACTGTCCCTCCTTAAGGTCATCGGTAATGTGTCCCACGCTGAGAATTATGACCATCAGCAAAGAAATGAGAAATTAATTTGCTTTAAATGGTAGCAGACATTACCAGGAGAGCAGACTATATTGCAGCCACCAACAGGATGCCTAATGAAGAGTTTAATTCTGTCATTAAGGTTACTGTAAGCTTCCTTGCATTGTTCGGCTTGGAAAATGAGCCATTCTGTTGTAAAGAGGAGGGGAAGGAAGACAAAAAAGGAAGAAGGAAAAAAAAAAGCCCTAACCACAGACATGATGAATTTAGGGATAATGTGTTTGAATAAAGAATGGCAACGGGGGACGTTTCTTTTTTAAAGGAGACACATAATTAATAGTAAATTAATGGCAAGGCTAATTTGTTCCTGCGCGTTCTCCTTAAATTCTCCTCTGCAAGTTTTGAGCAGAAATCTTTGTCATTTGGGATTCTTTGGCCTGCAATTTAGAGGTTGGAAATTTGAGGATGCATATATCTGAGAGGGATTCGTGCTCCTTGATTTCCAGGGAACTTCCACAGAAGGGATTTCTGGATTTAATTTTGGTTTGTTTGCTCCGCTCGTGATTGAATTTAAGCATAGTTCAAGGCTACGGATTTGCGCAACCTACTACTGAGCGGTAAACCATGGAGTAGACAGTTTGTGCTTTCAGATGTTGTGGGAACCCAGCCAGTGGTGGGATCCTGCCGGTTTAACAACCGGTTAGGTGATTGCGTGTTTAAGATGCGCCGGGGTGCTTTGCACACGCGCGCGCCTGACGCATACTGTGCGTGCAAGTACCAGGGCTTGAAGGAGGAAATGGAGAGGATGTGGTACAGTGGTGGGATCCTGCCGGTTTAACAACTGGTTCGGTGATTGCGGTGATTGCACAGTTTTCATAAAACTAACCTTCCACGTTACGTCTGGGGAGTAACACAGCTGAGGGTCAGCAATCCGCTCTGCCGCACAAATCAGCTGAGAAGATATAGGTCAGTAAAGCGCAGGGGCAGGCCGCAGGCCCACCGGTTCGTCAGAGCGAACCTGTTCACTCCCAGCTGATCGTCGGAGCTACCAATTCACCCAAACTGATCTGAACCAGCTGAATCCACCTCTGAACCTAGCTCTTATATTAATGTTTATTTATAAAAACCTGTATAAATGTAATTGTTTTAGATAATCTTTTTATCTTTTTGTAAGCTGACCAGAGTCACTTCAACAGCGAAATGGACAGCATATAAATGTAATAATTTGATACAACATACATACCAAGGATGGGTTCTACTTACCTTTACTACCGGTTTGCAATGGGGCCATGCGCACGCTCTTCTGCGCAAGCGCAGAAGCATTTTGATGATGTCGGGGTCGGTGGGCAGAGCCTCCCTCCGGTTTTACTACCAGTTCTATAGAACCGGTGCGAACCGGGGGCAACCCACCACTGATACATACATAAATACATAGACGAATAAATAAATAAATAGTTGTGTTAACCAGCTCCATGGCTTAGGGCCGGGGTATTTACGAGACCGCCTTCTGCCACCAATAGCCTCCCACCGGCCAGTACGCTCACACAGAGTGGGCCTCCTCAGGGTGCCGTCCGCCAGACAGTGTTGGCTGGCGACCCCCAGGGGGAGAGCCTTCTCTGTGGCGGCGCCCGCCCTCTGGAACAACCTCCCCCCAGAGATACGTACAATATCAGACCTCCGGAGTTTTCATCGGGCCCTGAAAACTTATTTATTTCAACTAGCCGGGCTGGCTTGATCCCACAGTTTTGGGTTAAATTTAATTGATTTTAAATTGGGTTTGTTTTAAACTGCGACCAAAAATATTTAATTATTTTAAACTGTTTTTAAATTTTGTATGTTTTGTTTTTATTCTGGCTGTTCACCACCCTGAGTCCTGTTGGAGAAGGGCGGTATACAAATTGAAACAAACAAACAAACAAATAAATAAATAAATAAACCAGACCATGACATGAGGCTGTAATAAACTGGATACATTTAGGTATTTTGAAATCTTTTTTTTTTTAAACAGATGGTAAATCATAACTTCCTGAGGAAAAAATTCTAGCCCACAATCTTTTTTTTTTTTTAAAAGGGGATATCGTGTAAAAGCTTTATTGTTCACAGTTTGAAGGCTTTGCCGAGAATTTTCCATGAAAGCAAAATTGTAAGGTATCTTTCTTTGTGTCTCTCCTGTTGAAATTTCGCTCAAACTCCGATCTCTCTCTGTGTTAATGTATTCCTGCTTACACATGACTTCTGATTGTGTTATGGCTAATTATCATTACACAGGACGAGAGAGGGAGCAGGTCCCCGGGTGAGAAGCCACGACGATAGGAGAACAAAAGGAGGCCGGGTTTCCAGTTTGGCAGTGGTCCTAAAACCAGTAACGCGGCAGATTGAAACTGGTGGAACCACTCTTTGTTAGGATGTCTTTTCCTTCTTTCTTTCAAAAAAGATGTTGGGAAGGTGGAAGTCAGCGAAGGGTAAGGGTTACGAAGGATGGGATATTCCCCTTGAATATGATGTCAATATGTTGGCACGTCTCCTTTTATTAAGATGCCATCCAACGGATAACAAGTCCTGCTGTGTTTTACCAACATAAAAAATTAGACTGGAGACCGAGGAGCGGCAGGAGGCTTTTGGCACCCAGAAATAATCACACTTGATGTGGAAAGTAAAGTAAAAGGAGCCATCTGTTCGCTGCAGGAGGATGTGAAAAATCACATTAACATATTGTCACTAACATCATGAAATACACAGTTAATAATAAATTTAGTTATCATGGCAAGCTGCATCCGGTGTTTCCTTAGCAAAAGTCAAGGGAAAAGAGAAGGATGTTCTCCTGTCATGTACATACACATTTTACTATATATACTGTGTGCAGCAATGGTGGTATTCAGCCGGTTATATCCGGTTCGGGCAAACCGGTAGCAGCGGCTGCGGGAGGCTCCGCCCGCCTGCCCGGACATCTTCACGTCCCATTTTTGATGCCATGCGCATGCGTATGTATGGAGGAGGTGCGCATGAACGAAGTGAGCGCACGGGTGCGCACTCCCATTTGTGAATCAGTAGCGAAGGTAAGTGAATACCACCCCTGGTGTGCAGGTAATCCTCGACTTACAACAGTTCACTTAGTGAAAGTTCGAAGTTACAACGGCACTGAAAAAAAGTGACTTTTGATCATTTTTCACGCTTAGGACCATCGTGTGATCAAAATTCAGATGCTTGGCAACTGACTCGTATTTATGATGGTTGCAGTGCCCCAGGGTCACGTGATCCCCTTTTGTGGACTTTCTGACAAGCAAAGTCAATGGGGAAGCCAGATTCACTTCACGCCCGTGTTACTAACTTAACAAATGCAGTGATTGGCTTAATAACGGTGGCAAAACTCACTTAACAAATGTTTCACTTCGCAACATAAGTTTGGGGCTCGGTCGGGGTCGTAACTCGAGGACTACCTGTATAAGTATATACATGCATAGACACAGAAAAACACATGATTTCTCTATTTAGAGAGCCGAGGTGGCACAGTGGTTAGAGTGCAGTACTGCAGGTGACTTCTGCTGACTGTCATGTGCCTGCAATTTGGCAGTTCAAATCTCACCAGGCTCAAGGTTGACTGAGCCATCCATCCTTCCGAGGTGGATAAAATGAAGACTCAGATTGTTGGGGGCAATAGGCTGAGTCTGTCAACCGCTTAGAGAGGGCTGTAAAGCACTGTGAAGCGGTATATAAGTCTAAATGCTATTGCTATTTGAGTGTCTCATTTGTTAAAGTATCTGTGAAGGGGTATCTGTTTAAGATCTTGTCTCTTCCCTGACTTCCTGATTGATAGACAGCCACTCTAGTAAAATGCAAGACGGTCATAGAGAGAGAAGTAGGAATAAGAAAGTGGTGGAAAAGTGAAGATGAAATGTATTAAGGCCAAAGGTTTCCCACTCTCTGTTCTGGATGTAGTTGTTATAGGAATAGAAGAAAGTGATTTGAGGAGTGCTTGGTTATTTCTTGCAGGCATTTCATTACCCAAATTAGGTAACATCATCAGTGCTATTAAGGGGTAGGGTTCTCTCTTTTATGTTACAATGGCTTGCCCTGTCAGTGTTGGCCTTAGTGGTTTGTTGGTTGGACTGGGGAATTTTGGGAGTTGAAGTCCACAACTCTTAAAGTTGCCAAGGTTGGAGACCCCTGCTCTAGGGGCATTCGATTATATAGGATTAAATAGGAGAGAATATTAACAGGGATGTATACATTGATGTCCCATCCTAATAAACCTCACCAAGTGGTTGAAATTCTAATTTTGTTCCTCTGTTTTGTTTTGTTTTCAGTGATGAAACTAAACTTTTGAACCTTTTAGATTCATTGTCATGGTTTGATTATGATTTATGATTATGATTTTTCAGTGACGAAACTAAACTTTGGAACCTTTTAGATTCATTGTCATGGTTTGATTATGATTTGATAGGCAACAAAAATGATTTGATAGGCTAGAAAAATGAACAATCACGACGCTGGTGTTCATATTTGACAGGCAAACATGATGGACAAATATCCTCAAATATTTGTTGACAAATATCCTTTAGAATTATGTTCCTATTATCTTAAGTTCCTATTATCTTAAGTATGTTAATATTTAAGTACTACTTAAGAACAATACGCCGGTATTTTTTCACATATTCCTCTTGTCATTTTCAGCCACAAACAGTGAATTAATGGGGTAGACAATATCATATTGTTGTCTGTTATTTCTATAATTGAAATGATGGTAAGGAAAGGATCAATCGCTGTTCAGCTATACTTATGCAGAGATTGTACATGTGATTGACAAGGTATGGTTTTAGTTTCCAGACCTTACTTTACATCTTAGCTTTATATAATTGTCTGCAGGTGCACCCATTTCTCCTGACGACTACGTGTTCCAAAACAGAGATAGATGTCTGTACCCCTGTTCATACTAACATATGGACAATTTGATATCTCTGAACCTAGTGTCAATGCCTTAATACATTTTGTATGCTGATTGTTTAATGCTCAGTCCTATTGTATGTTAATTATTTTATTGGTTTATTTCACAAAAGTTCTCTACCAAAAATCGCAGTGTATTTTGTAAACTGATAACTAAATAGGCCTATTGCCTATTAATTGCTTTATTGATTTATTTCACAAAATTTCTACACCCAAAAATTGTATGCTGATTGCTAAAACCCTTGGTCCTGTTGCATATTAATTAGTTTATCAATCTATTTCACAAAATGTCTGTGCCAAAACATTGCAGTGCAATTTCTAAGCTGATTGCTAAAGACCCATCTCTGTTGCATGTTAATTATTTTATTGATCTATTTTACAAAACTTCTCTACCATCTGGGTAGTAATGACTTGTCTAGGTAGTTCATTAATGACTAGTTTTCATTTTATTTGTATTCCCGCTCTCCCTTCCAAAGGGTCCCTGCACTTAAAAAAATGTGTTTGCAACTCTTGTTTTCTTTCAAGCAGCACGTTGTAAGCCTACTCCGATACATTTTTAAAGCTGAAAATTATGTCACAACGCTTGCAAAAATGCAAAAATCTGACAAAGGGCAACATTCCAATTTACACATTCATCCAATCATGCAGATTGAATCAATCTGTCTGGAATTTGCAAAGATAATTTACCCTGACAGTGTGATAATAGGCGTACCTTGACTTGGAGAAAAGATTTTTAAAAATTTCCGAAGGAATATTTTTTGTGGTAAGTGTTTGGAAACAGCTTCTATTTAAACGCAAAACCCGGTGGCACCATATAGCTGGTTTGAGTACATTTGACTTTAAACCTTTCAATGCCTGCCTTGATAATTCCAGCACCTTAAACGTTTTGGAAACAATGTCAGACTTGGTTACCTTGCAGTTGTCTTTAGATAGCACGTATGAATTCAGCCTGAAGTAGAAGTACAATACTCATTTACTTTATTTATTTTATTTTATTTTGTATTTTTCGTGAAGCATGTATTTTATGACAGATACAAGTGTAAACATAATTATAAATACATGAAATGGGTATGAATAAATGGGGACAGTAGGACAGGGACGATAGGCACACTGGTGCACTTATGCACGCCCCTTACAGACCACTTAGGAATGGGGTGAGGTCAACAGTAGACAGTTTTAGGTTAAAGTTTGGGGAGTTTGGGGAAGAAGCCACAGAGTCAGGTAGTGCATTCCAGGCATTGACCACTCTGTTTCTGAAGTCCTATTTTCTGCAATCGAGTTTGGATCGGTTTACCATGAGTTTGTATCTATTGTGTGCTCTTGTATTGTTTTGGTTGAAGCTGAAGTAGTCTTTGGTTGGTAGGACATTGTAGCAGATGATTTTATGTACTATGCTTAGGTCAGACTGAAGATGGCGAAGTTCTAAGTTGTCTAAGCCCAAAATTTCAAGTCTGGTGGCATAAGGTATTTTGTTGCGAAGAGAGGAGTGGAGGACTCTTCTTGTGAAATATCTCTGGACTCGTTCGATTGTATTAATGTCCGATATGCAGTGCGGGTTCCAGACAGATGAGTTGTACTCAAGAATTGGTCTGGCAAACGTTTTGTATGCCCTAGTTTGCAGTTCACTATTTCCAGAGAAGAAGCTACACAAGATTAGATTAACGACTCTTAATGGTTTTTTTAGCAATGCTGTTACAGTGAGCTCTGGCACTTAGATCGTTTGAGATGAGTCCTCCAAGGTCTTTGACAGAGTGGGGGTCGTCTGTTATGTTCTACTTGCCCAGCTTGTATTTGATGTTCTGATATTTATTTATTTTTTGCCAATGTGTAAGACATAGACATCTCATGTGGGTGAGATCATCCGTGGCTTTGGGGTGGAGTTCCATCAGTACGCTGATGACACCCAGCTGTACATCTCCACCCCAGGCCACCCCAACAATGCCCTTGAAGTGATGTCCCAGTGCCTGGAGGCCGTGCGGGCCTGGATGGGGAGAAACAGGCTCCGACTCAACTCCTCCAAGACCGAGTGGCTGTGGCTTCCAGCGTCCCGATATAGCCAGCTGATGCCATCGCTGGCTATTGGGGGCGAATCACTCGCCCCCACGGAGAGGGCTCGCAACTTGGGCGTCCTCCTGGACGCACGGCTGTCTTTAGAAGATCATTTGACGGCCGTGGCCAGGGGGGCTTTTTATCAGGTTCGCCTGATACGCCAGCTGCGCCCCTTTCTAGATCGGGACTCTCTACGCACAGTCACTCAGGCACTAGTCATTTCCCGCCTGGACTACTGCAACGCTCTCTACATGGGGCTCCCCCTGGGGTGCACCCGGAGGCTCCAGCTGGTCCAGAACGCGGCCGCGCGGGGGATTATGGGGGCGACGAGGCGCTCCCATGTGACACCTCTCCTGCGCGAGCTGCACTGGCTCCCAGTGGTCTTCCGGGTGCGCTTCAAGGTGTTGGTGACCACCTTTAAAGCGCTCCATGGCTTAGGGCCGGGGTATTTACGAGACCACCTTCTGCCACCAATAGCCTCCCACAGGCCAGTACGCTCGCACAGAGTGGGCCTCCTCAGGGTGCCGTCCGCCAGACAATGTCGGCTGGCGACCCCCAGGGGGAGAGCCTTCTCTGTGACGGCGCCCACCCTCTGGAACAACCTTCCCCCAGAGTTACGTATAATAACAGACCTCCGGATTTTTCGTCGGGCCCTGAAAACCTATTTATTTCAACAAGCTGGGCTGGCCTGAGTTAAATTTTAAATTGATTTTAAATTGGGTTATCTTAATTTCGGCCAAAATATTTAATTATTTTAATACTGTTCTTAAATTTTGTATGCTTTGTTTTTATCTTGGCTGTGCACCGCCCTGAGTCCTATTTGGAGAAGGGCGGTATAGAAATTTAATAAATAAATAAATAAATAAATAAGAGCATTTGTTGGTTGAGATTTGGAGTTGCCAATTGTTTGTCCATTCTGACACATAATCAAGGTCTTTTTGTAGAGTAGCAGCATTGTCAGTGGGGTTGCATAGTTTTACATCATCAGCAAAGAGAACGCAGTTGCTTATAATATGATCACCAAGGTCATTTATATAAAGTGATATTTATATCAGCAGTTGAACCATGCTTATTACAACCATCATTGGGGTTTGTTTTACAAGAAAGCGGGACTCTAACAATGAGAAAGCAAACATACTTCTAGAGGTTGAGCACTAGGTTAACAAGGCAAAGGTTTCCATGTCCAGTTGTGTCCAACTCTAAGGCACAATGCTCATCTCTGTTTCTTGGCTGAGGGAGCCAGTGTTGTCCAAAGACATTTTCTGTGTTCATGTAGCCAGCACGGCTATATGCCAAAGGTGCACAGAATGCCGTTACCTTCCCACCGAAGTGGTACCTATTTATCTATTCATGTTTGCATGCTTTCAAACTGCTAGTTGGGCAGGAGCTGGAGCAAATAACGGGAGTTCACCCCATTAAGTGATGCTCAGGTCTTGAACCTGGGCTGTCAGCTTTCTATCTTACAAGCTCAGGGTCTTTAACCATTGAGCCATCGCACTACAAAGGAGGAAATCCTGGGAATCTGGTTGGCTCGGAAGTTTGGACAAACTAAGGCAGGATCTAGAAGCACAGGAGCTCTGTGGAAGTCCATGGTGAAGAAGATGAAAGGTTGAACTCATCATTTAATGGATGATGGAAGGTTGGGGTGCTTCTAAGTTGCAATTTCCTTTGGAAGGTGGTGAGGAGGCTTCTATTTGTTGGTCTAGGTGGGTTTGTGGGGGGCATTCTTTGATGTCAGGGAGGATCAGTTTGGGTCTAGAAAAGGGGTGTCAAACGCGATTTCATTGAGGGCCACATCAGAGTTGTGTTTTACCTTGGGGGGCTGGGGTGGCCGCAGCCAGGATGGGGGTGGTAAGCTCAATGTCACTCGTGTCGGGGTGCCTGTAGTGGCCTGAGCACTCTGCCAGCAAAAATGGGCTCCTGAGCTCCATTTTTGGCTGCGATGGCCTCCTGCAACCCTCTGCCAACGAAAACAGAGCTCGGGAGGGCTGTGTGCGGCCTTCCCGAGGTCCATTTTCTCTGGCAGAAGCACTGAAGGCCGGTCCTTTGCTGTTTCCATGGCAGCCCTGAGGGCCAGATCTAAGCACCCCACAGGCTGGATCCAGCTCCGGGCCTTGAGTTTGACACCCCTGGTTTAAGACAACGCTATACTAACCATTTTATTCAGGTCCTTTTATTATTGGTGATCACATTTTCATAGAAATTATTGTAACGCTTGTATTTCTGGATTGACTTTTTTTATTTTATTATTATTGGCCATGGTTCTGTCAAAATTAATTTAACGTTTGCATTTGTTCAGTTGTCCCATGGTAGGTTGGCCACGGCGAGTAGTCCCACGACGAGTTTTTTACTACCGGTTTACTACGCTTAGTGGGCGTGGCCAGGGGATGTGACAGACAGCACTCTGCCACCTGCACCCCCCTGGGAGCAAAAACAGGCCATGGGGGAGGCCCCCCCCCGTGCTCCCTTTTGGGCCTAGGAAGCCTCCCTGAAGCTTCCTGGGAGCGAAAATAGGCCACGGGGGGGTGGGGGTGCCACTCTGCCTCTGCACCTCATTTTGGGCCTAGGAGGCCTCCCTGCACTTACCTGGGAGCCAAAATGGGGCACATGGGAACTCCTGGAAGGGGCGGGGCAAGAAGGGGTGGGGCCAGCCAGCAATTTAACTACTGATTCACCCGAACTGGCCCGAACCAGCTGAATCCCACCACTGAACAAGGAATACCAGAACTGTGGGCTAGTTTAGGAAATTTAAAGAAAAATGCAAAAGAAGACAGTAGCAATAGAAATAGCACTTAGGCCTATATGCTTTTTCATAGTGCTTTACAGCTCTCTTTAAGCAGCTTACAAAGTCAGCCTCTTGCCCCCAAACAATCTGGGCAGTGGTGGGTTGCCTCTGGTTCGGACCAGTTTGCAAGAACCGGTAGTAAAACTGGCGGGAGGCCCTGCCCATTGCCCCGGCTGTCCTCATCAGTGATCTGCGCATGCGCAGAAGCAAGGCGCGCACTCAAGCGAAGCAAGCGCCCGCGTGCGATCCCGTTGCGAACCGGTAGTAAAGGTAAATAGAACCCATCCCTGAATCTGGGTCCTCATTTTACCGACGTCGGAAGGATGGAAGGCTGAGTCAGCCTTGAGCAGGTCAGGATCGAACTGCTGGCAGTGAGCAGAGTCAGCCTGCAGTTCTGCGCCACCACTGCCTCTTTTCTCAACAAAACTACTTTGCATGAGTCCATAAAGGAATGGAGGTGACCTTGAATGCTCACCTTTGACCCTTCTGCAGACTCCTAACGCCTTGAACAAAGCTGCACCTATTCCACTGCTGAATCCTAATGGATCCATCAGGTTGGAATCAACCTCAAGACAGCATCTCCACGAGATGTGTTTGAGAATAGTGTTGCAAGCTGCGACGAAAAATGGGTAAAAAAAAAAAAGAACTAAAACGACCTTATTTTAAAGATTTAGCTTAAGCAGAGTGGTGCTGTAAAATTTGAAATCCCATTAGCCGTGGTTTCTCCTGGATGTTTTCCATCCGACGACAGGAGAGGACAATTTTATAGAAGTCAGCAAGTCTTATTTTTGGTGTCGGCTCCCTGCCTTGTCCTTCAGGAGGAGATTGTTGGCCTTTCTTAGGTCTCCATGGGTCTGTTTGTCAGTGAGATGAAAGGGAGTGAAGTTGGTGTACTTCAGAGCAGAGAAGATTCGCTGTTGCTGTCCCCTCAGGCTGATTGCGTGGCCCATCTGCCAGTCATTCTCCCCAAAGCCAGGAGGTCCTCTATGGTGCATTAGGGGACAGCCAGAGCAAACAACAGCAAAAAAGAAGAAAGCCTGTCAGAACTCAACCCAAACAAACATTTGAACCTTTGCAAGTTTCCACGTCTGTTTATGAAATGCAATGAACTCTCAGAGGCAAAGGCAAACAATAGAGTTGGCGCTGTATAATTAAACCATCTAACTAGGCCCGAGCCAAAAAAATGGAAAGGTTTGGCAGCAAATTGTTTCCTTTTATGGATTTGGTTTTTTTTAATTTGCAGAGCAGTTAGCTTATTCTTAGCTTATTCCTTCACACGCTCGTGACATCCGTTGGGGGCTGGGATGTCATCACGGTGGGATCCCTGAGTGTGAAGAAGCGTTGAAATTGATCAGTGGTGGGTTTCAAATTTTTTTTACTACCAGTTCTGTGGGTGTGGCTTGGTGGGCGTGGCATGGCTTGGTGGGCGTGGCTTGGTAGACATGGCAGGGGGAGGAGACTGTAAAATCTCCATTCCTTCCACACTCCAGGGGAAGGTTACTGCAAAATCCCCATTTCCTCCCGATCAGCTGCGACTCGGGAGGCAGAGAATAGATGGGGGCGGGGCCAGTCAGAGGTGGTATTTACTGGTTCTCCGAACTACTCAAAATTTCCGCTACCAGTTCTGCAGAACTGGTCAGAACCTGCTGAATACCACCTCTGAGGTTGACTCATCCTTTCTCGTTTCTGAACAAGGACCACTGTAGGAGATGACCAGGCTGAACCTGAGGGAGGGGTCAAACGTGTCATCAGTCATGAGTCCCTGCGCAGTGTGCACCCACAAGAAATCTAAGTCCAGCCCACTTTGAATTCCTTTCTATTCTTAATTCCCGCTAATTTCTCTTAACTTCCCCGCTGCCCTGAAAGAGGCGGTGGTGAGGCCTCTCCTCAAGAAGCCGTCCCTGGATCCAGCAATATTGGCTAACTATCGTCCTGTCTCCAACCTTCGCTTCATTGCGAAGGTTGTTGAGAGTGTGGTCGCGCAACAGTTTCCACAATTCCTGGAGGAAACATCCTATCTGGATCCGTTCCAGTCAGGTTTCAGGTCTGGGCACAGCACGGAAACGGCATTGGTCGCGTTGGTCGATGATCTCTGGAGGGCTCGGGACAGGGGTTATTCCTCTGTTCTGGTCCTATTAGATCTCTCAGCGGCTTTTGATACCATCGACCATGGTATCATGCTGCACCGGCTGGAAGAGTTGGGGGTGGGAGGCACCGTGTTACGGTGGTTCTCCTCCTTTCTCTCCGACCGGTCGCAGTTTGTGTTGGCAGGGGGGCAGAGGTCGACCTCGAGGCCTCTCATTTGTGGAGTGCCGCAGGGATCGGTCCTCTCGCCCCTTCTGTTCAACATTTATGTGAAGCCACTGGGCGAGATCATCCGTGGCTTTGGGGTGAGATACCACCAGTACGCTGATGACACCCAGCTGTACATCTCCACCCCAGGCCACCCCAACGATGCCCTTGAAGTGATGTCCCAGTGCCTGGAGGCTGTGCGGATCTGGATGGGGAGGAACAGGCTCAGGCTCAACCCTTCCAAGACTGAGTGGCTGTGGCTCCCGGCATCCCGATATAGTCAGTTGACTCCATCACTGACTATTGGGGGCGAGTCTTTGGCCCCCACTGAAAGGGCTCGCAATCTGGGAGTCCTCCTGGATAGGCAGCTGTCTTTGGAGGAACATCTGACGGCTGTTACCAGGGGGACCTTTTATCAGGTTCGCCTGATTCGCCAGTTGCGGCCCTTTCTTGATCGGGATTCCCTGTGCACAGTCACTCACGCCCTCGTCACCTCTCGCCTTGACTACTGTAACGCTCTCTACATGGGGCTCCCCTTGAAGAGCACCCGGAGGCTCCAGCTGGTCCAGAATGCAGCAGCGCGGGTAGTGATGGGAGCAACATGGCGCTCCCATGTAACACCACTCCTGCGCGAGCTGCACTGGCTCCCGGTGGTCTTCCGGGTGCGCTTCAAGGTGTTGGTTATCACCTTTAAAGCGCTCCATGGCATAGGGCCTAGCTATCTCCGAGACCGCCTGCTGCTACCGATGACCTCCCATCGACCCGTGCGCTCCCACAGAGAGGGCCTCCTCAGGGTGCCATCAGCCAAACAATGTAGGCTGGTGGCCCCCAGGGGGAGGGCTTTCTCTGTGGGGGCTCCCACCCTCTGGAATCAGTTGCCCACGGAGATAAGAAGAATCCAGGACCTCAATGCCTTCCGTCGTTCCCTGAAAACCTATCTTTTTCAGCAAGCCGGGTTGGCTTAAGAAGAAATTTTTAAAATTTTTAAATCCTTTTAATTAGTCTGCGATTTTAATTTTTTGGGCCAAATTTTATATATATTTTTAAATGTTTTAATATTTGTATTCTATGTTTTTTATCTTGGCTGTACACCGCCCTGAGTCCTCAGGGAGAAGGGCGGTATATAAATTCGAAATTAAATTAAAATTAAATTAAATTAAAATTAAATTAACTGTTAGTAGTTCAGATTTGTGTAGAGAATTTAAGCTTACAATACATATTTATACACACTTGAACTGCCTGGATCTCCTGGTTTGACAGCCACTTTCCTTTGCAGCAACCCTAGCAGGCAGCATTCCCAATGTAAATGTATAGAAATAACGGTTTGCCAGTGCTGATGCCAATAGGGAAATATGTTGCAAAGTTATTGGGAACCACAGAAATATGACAGGGTCGGGTCTTCCAGTTTAGACAGCAGAGGGAATGGCCTTGAGGGACAGATCCAAGGCAATGGTCAGATAAAAGGGGCCTGAGGCCAAGTCAAGAATATAACCCAAGTAAACATCTCAGTTATAGCAATAGCACTTAGACTTATATACTGCTTAGCAGTGCTCTACAGGCCTCTCTAAGTGGCTTACAGAGTCAGCCTATTACCCCCAATAATCTGGCTCCTCATTTTACCCACCTCGGAAGGATGGAAGGCTGAGTTAACCTTGAGCTGGTCAAGATTGAACTGTTGGCAGTGAGCAGAGTTAGCCTGCAATACTACATTCTAACCACTGTGCCACTATGGCTTCCTTCCTTCCTTCTCATTTTCCTTCCTTCCTTCCTTCCTTCCTTCCTTCCTTCCTTCCTTCCTTCCTTCCTTCCTTCCTTCCCAAGCAATAACACTTAGATTTATATACTGCGTCACAGGGCTTTACACCCCTCTCTAAGCGGTTGACAGAGTACGCCTATTGCCCCCAACAATCTGGGTCCTCATTTGACCCACCTCGGAAAGATGGAAGGCTGAATCAACCTTGAACCCGGTGAGACTCCATTCTTCTGAGGTCAGTTAAAATGAAGACCCAGATTGGGGGGGGGGAATAGACTGACTCTGTAAACCGCTTTAAGAGGGCTGTAAAGCACTGTGAAGCAGCATATAAGTGTAACTGCTATTGCTAAATGCTATAATTGCCTTGCTTAGCAACGTAAATTTGGAACTCAATTATGGTCATGATTCAAGGCCTACCTGTAAAGGCAGGGGAGATAGAGGCTATGCTTTCAGACATGAAAGATTCCGTTACTGTAACCTTACATTAAAGTACCATTAGTACTCATGGTTTGGGTTTCCTGTCTGGACTATCAAACTCAAGGCCCGGGGGATAGATCTGGACTATGGGGTGCTTAGATCTGGCCCATAGGGCCGCCCTGGAAACAGCAAAGGATCGGCCCGCGGTGCCTCTGCCAGCAAAAATGGAGCTCGAAAGGGCCGCAGGCAGCCCTCCCGAGCTCCATTTTCTCTGGCAGAGGGTTGCAGGAAGCCGTCACAGCCAAAAACGAAGCTCGGGAGCCCGTTTTCACTGGCAGAGCACTCGGGCCCCCACAGGCGCCCCTGGTGTCGAACTGGCCACGCCCATCCTGGCCCTCGAGGTCAAACACAACCCTGATGCGGCCCTCAATGAAATCGAGTTTGACACGCCTGATCTAGCAGGACTGACAATTCCTTCGAGATTTCTAGACATTAGGAAAGCTTAGTCCAAGAGCTGCAAAGGGAATAGGAGCCTGGATAGCTCAGCAGACTAATGCATTGTAATTTAACTCCAGCTGTCTGCAATTAAAGTAAGTTCGAATCTTGCCAGGCTCAAGGTTGACTCAGCCTTTCATCCTTTCTAAGGTAGGTAAATTGAGGACCCAGTTTGTGGGGGCAATAAGCTGACTTTGTAAAAAATATACAAAAGTATGAAGGCTATTGCTTAACGCATTGTAAGCCGCCCTGAGTCTCCGGAGAACGGCGGCATATAAATCAAATTAAAATAAATAAATAAATAAATAAAAATAAGGGCCTAGCTGGAAATGAAATAAACCTGCGGACCAAAAGAACGGCTCGGGATGGATAGCAAGCTTTAACTTTGATTTATCAATTAGGGCGTGTGTCCAGCTCTCCTCCTCCACTAAGAGAGGCTAACATTACCTCAAGCTGTTGTCCGTTGACATGGCAAAATTGTTTAGATGCGCTCTGGATCTAGTGAGCTGCCACTGATTACCTTTAAGTATTCAAAGAGCAGATATTTTGGAGACCGCGGATGAATTTTCTCAGGAGCTGCAGGCTTGAACCTTGTCAACAAACTCCTGGAGTCCTTCGGCTTTTAATGAGGACCAGGCCTCAGCACGAGTGAACCAATTCAACGTTGTGCTGTGGCATCAACGTCAGGCAATTTTCAAGGGGCAAGTGATTGGAAGCGGTCTTTCCGATGCACGGAGTCGACTAATTACTACTCACGGCTTTGTGGTGCTCAGAAGAAGCCGGTGGAAGGGGGATTTACAAACTGGAAAGAAAAGAGACAATGGTAGAGGGAAAGACCAGAGGTGGGCTGTGGGCTTGCTACTTAAATGTTTAAAAATTAAGCCCTGGATTTTTTATTTTTTGGGGGGAGGGGCTTTGTACAGTGGGTTTTTGGATTACAAGACTTTGGGGGGTGGGGGGAAAGTGCAAAGAAGAGCACCCGAGTTGATTCAAGGCCCGGAAATAAAAACATATGAAGAACAGGAATTGCCGGAATTGGGTATAGCTACTCTAGAGAAACAGGGATGTGGTGGCTCAGTGGCTAAGACACTGAGCTTGTCGATCGAAAGGTCGGCAGTTCAGCGGTTCGAATCCCTAGTGCTGTGTAATGGGGTGAGCTCCTGTTACTTGTCCCAGCTTCTGCCAACCTAGCAGTTCGAAAGCACCTAAAAAATGCAAGTAGAAAAATAGCGACCACCTTTGGTGGGAAGATAACAGCGTTCCATGCACCTTTGGCATTCAGTCATGCCAGCCACATGACCACGGAGACATCTTCAGACAGCACTGGCTCTTCGGCTTTCAAACGGAGATGAGCACCGCCCCCTAGAGTCAGGAACAACTAGCACATATGTGCGAGGGAAACCTTTACCTTTACCTTTACTCTAGAGAAAAGAAGGACTAGGGGTGGCATGTAAGCAGTGTTTATTTATTTATTGTTTATTTATTGGTTCAATTTCTATGCCGCCCTTCTCCGGAGACTCAGGGTGGCTTACAATGCGTTAAGCAATAGCCTTCATACTTTTGTATATACCTGCTTAGTAGGGCTTTCGCCCCCACCCCCCTCCAAAGCGGTGTTCTTTTTTTATACAAAGTCAGCTTATTGCCCCCACAAACTGGGTCCTCATTTTACCTACCTCGAAAGGATGGAAGGCTGAGTCAACCTTGAGCCTGGTGAGATTTGAACTTGCAATAATTGCAGGCAGCTGGTGCTACTTAATAGCACTTTAATCTGCTGCGCCACCAAGGTTCTTTTATTTGTATTTATATTTATAAATACTGTTCCAGTATTTGAGGGGCTGCCAGAAAAAAGAAGGGGTCAATTTATTTTCCAAAGAGAAGAAACAATGGTTGGAAACTAATCCAGAAGAGAAGCAACTTGGAATTAAGGAGAAACTTCCTAACACTGAGGACAATTAACCAGTGGAACAGCTGGCCTTCAGAAATTGTAGGTGCTTCATCACTGGAGTTTTTTAAGAAGAGACTGGACAGCTACTTGTTTAAAATGGTATAGGGCAGTGATGGCTAACCTTTTTGCCATCTCGTGACAAGAGTGGGGGTGGGGTGGGGTGCACACGTGCCCACACCCATATTTCTATGCACCCTGCCCCTGCACATGCGTGTGCGGTCCCACCGGAAGTTGGCAAACGGGCTGTTTCTGGCCTCTGGAGGGCCTCCGGGGGTGGGGTAGGTCAGGGGTGGGTTCTAAATTTTTTTTAATACCGGTTCTGTGGGCGTGGCTTATTTTGTGGGTGTGGCTTGGAAGTCATGTGACTAGGTGGGTGTGGCTAGCTGGTCAGAGTCATTTCTGGAAGGTCCTCGCACTTACGACCAGTCCTCGCACTTACGACCCAACTCATTTGTTTGCTTTTAACACTGATCAGCTGTAGGACGGCCTTTTGAAGCCCTGGGGCAAGAGTTTAAACAGTTTTTTTCCCTCTAGTCATCAGCTGGGACTCAGGAGGCAGCAATAGATTGGGGGTGGGACCAAATAAAAGGTAAGAATAACGTGGGTGGGGGGGGGTGGGAGGGCGGGGGGGGAGAACCGGTTCGGTGATGTCATATCATCACCGCTACCGGCTCGGCCGAACCGGACCTAACCGGGAGGAACCCACCACTGGGGTGGGTGGGGAAGGCCTAGGAAGGCTCTGGAGGCTGAGGAGAGAGAAAAACGAGCCTTCCCCACCACCCCCTGAGATCCTCCGGAGTCAGGAAACAGCCTGTTTCCCTACGGAGCTGAGCTCGCGTGCCCATCGATATGGCTACGCGTGCCATCTGTGGAACACGTGCCATAGGTTTGCCATCACGGGCAGGGGTGAAATCTACTTACCTTCCTTACTGGTTCGGAAGTGCATGCGCCATGCACACGCACTCATCCCAGGCACGTGCAGACCTTCTGAGCATGCGCAGAAGGTAAAAAACACATTACTTCCTCGTTACAACCAGGAAGTAATGACACCCGGCTGGGGTTTCGCTACCGAATCTCCGAACCACCGGCCAAGATCGCTACCGGATCGGGCGATCCAGTCTGATCGGCGAGCATTTCACCCCTGATCACGGGTATAGGGTCTCCGGCTTGAGCAGGGGGTTGGACTAGAATATCTCCAAGATCCCTTCCAGCTCTATTCTGATTGAAGAATTTACTGAAATTTGAGAAATGTAACACCTCTCCTGCGCGAGCTGCACTGGCTCCCAGTGGTCTTCCGGGTGCGCTTACCATCTTTAGAGCGCTCCATGGCTTAGGACCTGGTTATCTACGAGACCGCCTACAACCACCAATAGCCTCCCATCGGCTGGTACGCTCTCATAGAGAGGGACTCCTCCGGGTGCCGTCAGCCAAACAATGTCAACTGGCGGCCCCTAGGGGGACACCCTTCTCTGTGAGGGCACCTACTATCTGGAACAAGCTCCCCCCGGAGATACAGAGGATCCCGGATCTGCGCACCTTCCGCCGCGCTCTTAAGACCTTTTTATTTCACCAGGAGGGCCTGGCCTAATCTTTTCCCTCTTTTTAATTATGCAAATTTTAATCGGTTTTTAAATGATTGGGGTGTTTTAATCTGTCTGGGCCAAATTGTTTAATTCGATTTTACTTTGTTTTTAAATTTTGTATCTATGTATTTTTACTGTTTGGCTGTTCACCGCCCTGAGTCCTTCGGGAGTAGGGCGGTATATAAATCAAATAAAGTAAGTAAGTAAAGTAAGTAAAGTCACCAACTAAAAAAAAAATATACAGGCAGTCCTCGTCTTACGACCACATACAAGCCCAATCTTTCTGTTTTTCAGTGAGATACTTGTTAAGTGAGTTTTGCCCCCCTGTTAAGACCTTTCTTGCCACAGTTGTTAAGTGCATCACTGCCGTTGTGACATTAGTAACACGGTTGTGAAGTGAATTTGGCTTCCCCGTTGACTTTGCTTGTCAGACGGTCGCAAAGGTGATCATGTGACTCTGGGACATTGCAACCGTCATAAATATGAGTCAGTTGCCAAGTATCTGAACTTCGATCACGCTGCAACCATCATAAGTGTGAAAAATTGACATAAATCACTTTTTTCAGTGCCGTTGTAACTGCAAACTTCCCAGACCCATTTAACAAATTCCTTCCTTCCTCCTTCTGCATTTATTCTTGCTACCTTTTCTTGGGTAGAGTACACACAAACACACACAGGCGCAGAGGCGTTGTATTCATGCAAATGTTGAAATATCCAAACATACGTTTTGAAATAGCCAAATGCAAATTTTGAAAGAATGACTCTGATACAAATAGAATAGATAACAGAGTTGGAAGGGACCTTGGAGGTCTTCTAGTCCAACCCCCTGCTTAGGCAGGAAACCTTACACCACTTCAGATAAATTGTTATCCAACATCTTCTTAAAAACTTCCAGTGTTGGAGCATTTACAACTTCTGGAGGCAAGTTGTTCCACTGATTCCACTGCCAAGATGTTCACACGAAATTAAGGTAAAGTTTATTATTTAAGGTTCAGCCTGTTTTGGAAACCCAGGCTTCATTTTTGCATGTTTTCTGGATTAGACCACGTTCAGCCATTGTAAGACTTATTTGTTAAATTGCAACCCAGGCTGTGAACAAAGCAATTGCATTTTCCTAACCTTGGTTTAAGGTTTTAGTGTACTGTCTGCACCAGTGGTGGGTTGCCCCTGGTTTGGACCGGTTCGCAAGAACCGGTAGTAAAACTGGCGGGAGGCTCCGCCCACTGCCCTGGATGTCATCATCAGCAATCTGCGCATGCGCAGAAGCTTCTGTGCATGTGCAGAAGCAAGGCGTGCAAGAAAGCAAGCACACGTGCACGATCCCGTTGCAAACCAGTAGTAACGGTAAATAGAACCTACCTCTGGTCTGCACCCAAATGTACTGTGACCTGCTTACCTAGCAGCTGGTCCTCCATCTGCTGTTCAGCTACTACCTTCGTGGCCAACACAGAGGCCTCTGATCTTCTTCCCAAAGAATTTTTTTCCTCTCCCCCTTCTGTCTTTAAATAAACCAGGAATCTCACTCAAGGCACAAATTGTTGTTGTTAGTTGCAAAGTTGTGTCCGATTCATCGTGACCCCGTGGACAATGTTCCACCTTCCTGTCTTCTACCATCCTCTGGAGTCCATTTAAGCTCACGTCGACTGCTTCAGTGACTCCATCCAGCCACCTCGTTCTCTGTCGTCCCCTTCTTCTTTTGCACTCAATCGTTCCCAGCATTAGGTGCTTCTCCAGTGAGTCCTTCCTACTTCTTAGATGACCAAAGTATTTGAGTTTCATCTTCAGGATCTGGCCTTCTAAAGAGCAGTCGGGGTTGATCTCCTCTAGGACTGACCGGTTTGATCGCTTTGCAGTCCAAGGGACTCGCAGGAGTCTTCTCCAGCACCAGAGTTCAAAGGCCTCAATTCTTTGGCGCTCAGCCTTCCTTATGGTCCAACTTTCACAGCCACACATTGCAACTGGGAAAACCATAGCCTTGACTATACGCACTTTTGTTGGCAGGGTGATGTCTCTGCTTTTTAGTACGCTGTCTAACTTTGCCATAGCTTTCCTCCCCAGGAGCAAGTGTCTTTTAATTTCTTGGCTGTAGTCTCCATGTGTGGTGATCTTGGAGCCCAGGAAAATAAAATCTGTCACTACCTCCATTTCTTCCCCATTTATTTGCCGGAAATTGAGAGGGCTGGGAGCCATGTTCTTAGTTTTCTTAATGTTGAGTTTCAAGGCACAAATGTCCAGGTTCAAATTATCGCCTTTCAGCTGCATTATGACTCTCTGGAGAAAGGTTTAATGCAGGGAAAGATGGAAGGAACGTAAAGAAGACTGGCTACCAGCATGGTGGATGGACTCAGTTACTGTGGTGCTGAGTGCACTATTGGGAGACTTCAAAGAACAGGTTAGGGATAGATTGTCATTGACATGCCCCTGTTGGAGCCTGAATCTGTGGTGGAAGAGAAGCTAGAACCTGAGCAACAGAGGTTGAGGGGGAGGCTTTGTTGGCTTTGGAGGAAAGTGGAAGGGCAGGGCCAGTCAGGCCAGGGCCTTTCAGGATTAGGACAGCTTGTAGACAGGGAGGAACAGGGGCAGGATGAACATGAGAGACAGGGCTCAGGCGAGGAGCAAGCATCACCCCCTCTTGATCCGAGAGTGTGGAGAGTGGAGAGAAGGTGAGAACAGCACAGACTGAGCAGGCTATTCAAGAGAAGAGTGCCCCACCCATCTTCACAGGGCACACCTGGAGAATGAGACCTGGGGAGACGCTGTGGGGAGGGACATTTGTCGGGAACAAACGCTGAGTTCCTGAAGTGTTGAATGCCGACGTTTGAACTTTCCAAGAGTCCTTGCATTCTTTCTGGCTTTCTGGACTAATTACTTGGATCCTTTGCTTCCTGAACTCCTTGATTTGCCTTGCTGGATTTATTGCTGTGCAGCCTTGGGGTACACAGCGCTGGGCTGGACTATTTGCAGCCAGAGGCTGCTTGAGATGTGTGTGTGGGGGTTTGCCATCACTTTGTTCTGGGACTTGCCAGAAACGTGGGAGCGTTTGGGGAAATTTGGAGCAGTAAAGGGGGTGGTTTGAACTGCCAGCTGTTTGTGTTATCTCTGCGCCATGCCCCGGGTCATCACAGTCATGGAGAGAACTATCTATGTGGTCTTTAGTTGAAACAACTTGAGAGCACATAATCATTCAATCAAAATCAAAGAGATCAAGAGTGAGCAACTTTCAGCTCCCAGTTCAGCAAAGGAAAATGGATGAATGACAGCCGCATGATTATCACCGTGATTTCTGGAACATGAGAAAGATGTGCTGAAAGGCTCTGAAAGGCTCAAGGTACAAAAATCTGATCTTTTCTCATAAATGGTTCAAAAGGACCAAAAATTCAACTTCACTACCTTCCATTGATGCCATTGTTCCATGCCCATGCCTGCAGTCTTCAGGTTACAAATCCATCATGGAGCCACCATGGGGGCGTAGGGCCTAAAACAGTGGTGAAATCCGATTTTTTTTTTAATACCGGTTCTGTGGGCATGGCTTGGTGGCCGTGGTGTGGCTTGGTGGGCATGGCTTGGTGGGCATGGCAGGGCAAGGATACTGCAAAATCTCCATTCCCACCCCACTTCAGGGGAAGGATACTGCAAAATCCCCATTCCCTCCCCACTCCAGGGGAAGGATACTGCAAAATCTCTATTCCCTCTCCACTCCAGGGGAAGGATATTGCAAAATCCCCATTCCCTCCCCACTCCTGGGGGAAGGATATTGCAAAATCTCCATTCCCATCCCACTCTGGGGCCAGCCAGGGATGGTATTTGCCCGTTCTACGAACTACTGAAAATTTCTTCCAGCGGTTCTCCAAAACCTGTCAGAACCTGCTGGATTTCACCCCTGGCTTAGAATGCAGTATGGCAGCGTGGCTCTGCCAACTACCAACAGTTCGATACTGACCGGCTCAAGATTGACTCAGCCTTCTCTCTTTCCGAGGTCAGTAAAAGGAAGATTCACATTGTTGGGGGCAATAGGCTGACTCTGTAAACTGCTTAGCCAGTGCTGTAAAGCATTATGAAGCGGTATATAAGTCTAAATGCTATTGCTAGAGGCGTAGTGGCACAGTGTTTAGAATGCAGTATTGCAGGTATATGTTCTGACCTGGGCTTCCTGAGTCATTAAAACACAAGACTAGTCCCAAAAACCTCTTTTATTGCAACAGCTGTGAGTCCCAACTAGTTGCAAAAAGTCCTTTGGGAGAAGTCCTTCGGGATAATCACCAAGCTTTATCTCCCTTGACACTCTGCCAAAGACCTACTTGGCAAAGCCCCACAGATTCCAGAATCAAACAGAGATGCCGACTGGGAACAGAATTAACAATGTTGCTTTCCTGCAAAGGGCCCACGTGCCTTTTCTTTTCTTTTAAGCCTTACGGGAGGTGCCAATCATCTCCAGGCCTTACTCCCAAGTCGTCCCTTTTGCTTTAACTGTTCATGCCTTCTGGCAGCTCTGCACATGCGCGCACTAGGAACAGGCTCCACCTGTTCCTCTGCCTCTCTGCTGTCCGACTCTGGAAGCTTCGGAGTTCGCACATAACTCCCAGATGGCCCTGGCACCATCTCTGCCTTCGATGCAGAGCCCTTGTCTGGGCCTTCCCCAGACTCCAGGACTGGCCCATGTTCCTCCCCAGCCTCCTTACTGTCCGACTCTGCTGCCAGCTCCACAGGCTGCTGGTGGACCACAACAGTATATAAGTCTAAGTGCTATTGCTATGTTTGTTGGCAAACTGAATTGTATTGCCCAGAAGATATTCAGAATCTTGGATATGGAATAACCTAAAACTCTAGTTTCATTTATTAGTGAATTTATTAAAGTGGAGGTCCTGAAGGCCATTTGAACCTTTGTGTCCGGAATGTAAGACCCAGCTAGTTAGTTGTTTAGACATGGACTAAAATTAGTCTTGCCCACATTACACATCGAATATTGCAGGCTACTTCTACTGACTGCAGGCTGCCTACAGTTCAGCAGTTCGATTCTCACCAGGCTCAAGGTTGACTCAGCCTTCCATCCTTCTGAGGTGGGTCAAATGAGGACCCAGATTGTTGGGGACAATATGCTGACTCTGTAAACTGCTTAGAGAGGGCTGTAAAGCACTATGAAGCAGCATATAAGTCTATTGCTAGTCATATTTCCGTCAGGCCGGGCTATCAATATAACAATTTTAAATTGGGGTATTTTAAATTTTTGGGGTTTTTTAAATTCAGCCAAATTTATTTAATAATTTTAAATTTTTAATTGATGTTTGTCTTGTGTTTTTAAATAGGCTGTACACCGCCCTGAGTCCTTCGGGAGAAGGGCGGTATAGAAATAAAATTATACTTATACTTATGAGTAAGGTGGAAGTCCTATTACTCTGTTAGGCAAGTTAACATAGGGAGAGAGGGAGGAGGGAAAGAGATAGTTAGGGCAATATGTTGACTTTGTAAACTGCTTAGAGAGGGCTGTAAAGCACTGTAAAGTGGTATATAAGTCTAAGTGCTATTGCTATTCACTGGAGACAATTTTCTTGTGTCTCTAATCACACTTGGCCAAATAAAGTATTCTACTCTATTCTGTCATCGATGCACGCTGCTTCCAAATTGCTGGACAGCATGCGATAAATTGAAAGTAAATTGGCATCTAAGACACGATCGCTGAGAGTGGAACGATTATACTTTTCTTTGTCTGCTGGTTGGGAATATAGCCACTGGCCAAAGACAGTGGAGGAAAATTGCCTCTAATGGGCTCGTGAAAAGCAACTTGACAAAAAGGATATGAGAAAGCTGCTCTGATGTTTGCCTTGGAGCATGGAAAGAAACGTGGTTACTCCACTTGGCTTCTAAAAGCAAGGGACTCTAATGCATCACCTTTGGTCAAAATGAGCAGCCCTTCTAAGCTTCGTGCTGGCGTAGCTGCCAAGACAATTAGAAAGGAGTTTGGGGTCTAACCGGAATGATTTTCGCTTCGTGTCCTGATGAAGCAGGATCTGAACTGGAGAATGTTTCGTTTTTCTCCAAATGCCACCACGCGTCCCAGCGAAGCAAAAATTTCAAGCATTTCCCTTTCAAGACCGGGGCCGGGCTCGAAAAGATTTAGCCTTCTCCTTCTGAAATTCTAGGCTGGAAGGAAGGGAAAAGAAATAAGCAAGGAAGATTTGGGCTCCTCCCTCCGTGCCAATTATTTTGAAATGTAGAGTCCCGTGCACTTCTTTGAGAATGCCATTGGTGTCACTGCTGTATCACCAGAATTTTTGTTTTCTTCTGGAGAGAAAGATAAAAATGGGCAGATTTCTTATCTTTGGAAAAACTGACCAGACTACGTTAGGAAATGAAGTCCATTGTTTCTCCTTTGTTGTTGTTAGTTGCAAAGTCGTGTCCGACCCATTGCAACCCCGTGGACAACATTCCTCCAGGCCTTCCTGTCTTCTACCATCCTCTGGAGTCCATTTAAGCTCACGTCGACTGCTTCAGTGACTCCATCCAAACACCTCATTCTCTGTCGTCCAATTCTTCTTTTGCTCTCAATCTTTCCCAGCATGAGGCTCTTCTTCAGTGAGTCCTTCCTTCTCATTAGGTGGCCAAAGGATTTGAGTTTCATCTTCAGGATCTGGCCTTCTAAAGAGCAATCAGGGTTGATCTCCTCTAGGACTAACCGGTTTGATCGCCTTGCAGTCCAACGGACTCGCAGGAGTCTTCTCCAGCACCAGAGTTCAATGGCCTCCATTCTTTGGCACTCAGCCTTCCTTATGGTCCAACTTTCACAGCCATACATTGCAACTGGGAACACCATAGCCTTGACTATACGCACTTTTGTTGGCAGGGTGATGTCTCTGCTTTTTAGAATGCTGTCTAGCTTTGCCATAGCTTTCCTCCCCAGGAGCAAGCGTCTTTTAATTTCTGTTTCTCCTACAAGATCGCTTAGAGTTGCATGTGACACACTGGTCTTCAACCACCCATTTTTGATTTTCAAAGCAGGAAATCTTTTTACCAGCCTTAAGCCTTGCAACCCGCTTCACTCCAAGTAGCTCGACTCATCCCGTCAATCTGCCACAGTTCTGTCTTGTCATTTCAATGAAAGGAACCACAACAATGACATTCAGAAACAATCAACATTGCTATTTCTGAATAGCAATAACCGATCTATGCCTTCTGCATAACTCTTAAGAGGGATGATGGAGTTTGAGAGAGTGATCTTTGGGGCTGACCCTGGGCCGGATGAAAGAAAGAGTATCTCAAAATGTAATCGACAACAGCAGAGGGATGAAATAATAACAAAGTCGGAAGGGAGCTTGAAGGTGTCCAGCCCCAAAACCCTCCCTTTCCGTTCCCCACTCCCCTGCACTCATTGGCCATCTTCCAAATCACTCTCCCCATATCTGCTACTTAAGCTCCCAGGAATGTCCCCCCTCCCATCTCATCTCCTAGGGGATATTATCTTCAGGGAAAATAAGTAGGTGAAAAGCCAAGCGTCCTCTTGCCAACTGCCCCCTCTTCTCCTTCTTATGTCAGCACTAGAATAAATGCAGGTTGAAGTGCTGACAGAAGGTCTTCTACTCCAATCTGCTGCTCAAGCATTGCATTCTTGGCTATCCCTTTCTATTCATGGACTATTCCTACTTCTTTAACTTCAACAGTTCTTGAAAACTGAGGGTCTGGCAACGCTCTGAAAAATGCTTTTTTAAAAGCATTAAAGATGCTTTTTTAAAAAAACACCACCTATATATCATCATTTCTAAATATTAGACTTGAAACATCGACTAACCAAGTTGGAAGCGGCCTAAGAGATCTTCTAGCCCAACCCACTGCCCAAGGCAAAAGACCAGGGGTGAAATCTAAAATTTTTCCCTACCGGTTCTGTGGGCGTGGCTTGGTATGTGGGGGGGGGTGTCCTGTGACTGAGTGGGCGTGGCCAACTCAAAGTCACTCACAGCCATGCCCACTCAGTCACAAGACCCCCTCCCACCAAGCCACGCCCACAGAACCCAGTAGGGAAACTTTTTAAATTTCTATTCTGCCGGCATGTCCTTACCTTTCTCCCGCGCTCCGCCCACCCGCCCCATTCACTGTAGTCGGGGAATGCATCATTCCCTGACTCTTACTGCCCACGTTTCTCCCGCAGCTGGCTGTCAGGGAAGGCAAGTGCCCGAAAGGTACCGGAGTCGCTCACTCTCCTTCTTGAATGAGCCGCTCTGGTCCACACGCCGGCTGCGCAAGCGCACACCCAACCTGCCGTTGAATTAAATAAACAGTGTGCGCTTGCGCGTGGACCAGAGCGGCTCATTCAAGGAGGAGAGTGAGCGACTCCGGTATCTTTCGGGCGCTTGCCTTCCCTGACAGCCAGCTGCGGGAGAAAGGTGAGCAGTAGGAGTCGGGGAATGATGCATTCCCTGACTCCAGGGAATGGGGCGGGTGGGCGGGTGGGCAGAGCCTCCAGCTTCCATTGCTACCGGTTCTCCGAACCACCAGCCATCATCGCTACGTACTCACCTGAGCCGGTCCGAACCGGGAGCATTTCACCCCTGGGGAAGACCCTATTCCATCTCAGTCCGGGTACTTACGAGACCACCTTCTGCCACCGATAACCTCCCACCGGCCAATTCGCTCCCACAGAGAGGGTCTCCTCAGGGTGCCATTGGTTAAGCAATGTCAACTGATGACCCCCAGGGGGAGAGCCTTCTCTGTGGGGGCACCCGCCCTCTGGAACGAGCTACCCTCAGGAATACGACTGATCCCAGAACTCCATACTTTCCGCCGAGCATTAAAGATCTTATTCCAGCAAGCCAGGCTGGCTTAAAATTTTAATGGGTTATTTTATGGGCAAAGGGTTTTAAAATTTAGGGAAGCTGATTTAATTCTGTTTTAATTCTGTTTTAATTTTTATACTGTATGTGTTTTAAATTTTGGCTGTTCACCGCCCTGAGTCCTTCGGGAGAAGGGCGGTATACAAATTTAAATAATAAAGAAAGAAAGAAAGAAAGAAAGAAAGAAAGAAAGAAAGAAAGAAAGAAAGAAAGAAAGAAAGAAAGAAAGAAAGAAAGAAAGAAAGAAAGAAATCAGTCAAATTGTTGTCCAGTCTCTTCTTGAAAACCTCCAGTGATGAAACACCCACAACACTGAGAGGAATAATATTCCATTAATTAATTGTTCTCACTGACTGGAAATTTCTCTTTACTTCCAACTTGGATCTCTTCTTGATAAGTTTCCATCTGTTGCTTCTGATCGTGACTTTAGGTGCTTTGGAGAATACGTTGATCCCCTCTTCTTTGTGGCAGCCCTTCAAATATTGGAAGATTGCTATCATAAAGTGTTAATACCACTTTATAATGCCTTGGTAAGGCCACACTTGGAATACTGCATTCAGTTTTGGTTGCCGCAATGTAAAAAAGATGTGGAGACTCTAGAAAGAGTGCAGAGAAGAGCAACAAAGATGATTAGGGGACCGGAGGCTAAAACATATGAAGAACGATTGCAGGAACTGGGTATGTCGAGTTTAATGAAAAGAGGGACTAGGGGAGACATGATAGCAGTCTTCCAATATCTCAGGGGCTGCCACAAAGAAGAGGGAGTCAAACTATTCTCCAAAGCCCCTGAGGGCAGGACAAGAAGCAATGGATGGAAACTAATCAAGGAGAGAAGCAACTTCTCTCCTTGATTAGAGAAGATTAGAGAAGATTTGGATTCTCAGAATTTTTTTTTTTTAAAAAAGGTTCAACCAGAAGGTGGCAATAAACAAACAAATAAATGCTTTTAGTATTCATTCATGTCCCTCTCTGTCCCTCCAACTAACTTTTATATTTTCCCAGAAAAGGGTAAATCACTGACCTGTAGGAATCCTTCATGATGATTGCCTAAGAAATCTGGTGAAAACCATATGGGTTACTGTTGAACGGGTTCTTAACTTGGGATCCAGCTGGAGAGATTTCTGGGAGTATACGAACTTGAGTGTAAAAACAATTATGTTTTTATTTTCACTAGTTTCTAAATGAAATTTAGCTTTCTGCTTAAGAATGAATGAACTAGGCAAGAAAACAATTTATGGCATCACGACTCCCAAAATATTTGTTAATTTCAGTAATTTTCACTATCTAAATCAGGGATGTCAAACTCAATTTCATTGAGGGCTGCATCAGGCGTGTAGCTGATCTCGGGGGCCTGGGTGGGTGTGGCCTACTAAGTGGGTGTGGCTGACTGGGTGGGCGTGGCCAGCTGGATGTCACTCACTGGGTGTGGCCAATGGAGTGGGCGTGGCCAGATTGACGCCATTCCTCATACTGCTGGCATGTTTCCTCTTCTCATTGGGTAGACCAGGCCGAAGCCATGTGGGCCGGCCCCTTACATTTTCCAGGATGGCCCTATGGGCCGGATCTAACCATCTCTTGTGTCTGACACCCCTGATCTAAATTATTATATGTATCAACGAAGAAGCGAATACATTACTATATTCCATATTTTATTATTTTTCAATATTTGGGTAACTGCATTTGCGCATAATGGGCGGCGCAGTGGCCCAGTGGTTAAGGAACTGAGCATATTGACTGGAAAGCCGGCAGCCCAGGTTCGAGTTCTGAGCTTCATGTGACGGGGTGAGCTCCCTTCCTCGCCTCAGCTCCTGCCAACCTAGCAGTTTGAAAGCATGCAAATGCGAATAGATAAATAGGTGCCACTTCAGTGGGAAGGTAATATTGCTGTGTGATGTCATGCTGGCCACATGACCACGGAAATGTCTTTGGACAGCGCTGGCTCAATGTCCTTGAAACGGGGATAAGCACTGCCCCCTATAGTTGGCAACAACTAGCCAAGTAAAATCCGCAGGAACTCCTTACCTTTTTTTATTTGCACATAATCGCTTTTCTATGTAAAACAGTTTATATGTATTTTATTTTATGCATTGAATACATTTTTTCGGAAGGGATCTGTAGGTTTCTTCAAGAGGATCATGGCACAAAACGTTAAGAATCTCTTTTTAAAGTATTGAACAAGGACTGGGGAGATCTGAGTTCAAGTCCATCCTCAGCCCTAGAAGCTTACAATGACTTTGGGCCGGGCAATTCAAACTTCTTCGCAAGGTTGTCATTTTGTGGGAATGTTAGAAGGAAATGCTTTATATGCAAGAAAGGTGGGGCTTGAATCTAATAGAAGGGGAGGGGAAGCAGAAATGGCAATACAAATTATGGCAGAGGCCGAGTCTTTCCTAGGCTGCATGCACTTTCTCATTTAATTATTATTTTTTAATTAAAGGTTCTTTTTTTAAAAAAAAATCACATTGGGCAGGAATCCAAGATTTCTTCAGATACTTTAGTGCCCATTTCACCATATTGTTCCTCCTGCCTCTTTCTTGGATCCTCAATGTCATATCCCCTCTCCTGCATTGTTCTGTACGATCTATTCTTCTGCTTTTCGTTCTGTCCTTTTCTAATGTTCTGTTCTATGTTCTGTACATAGAACATAGAGGGAGGGAGTCCTACAGCTGATCAGTGTTAAAAGCAAACAAATGAGTTGGGTTGTAAGTGCGAGGACTGGTCGTAAGTGCGAGGACCTTCCAGAAATGACTCTGACCAGCTAGCCATGCCCACCTAGTCACATGACCTCCAAGCCACACCCACAAAATAAGCCACACCCACATAACCGGTAGTAAAAAAATTTAGAACCCACCCCTGTGCAGTACTCTAGGTGTGGTCTTACTAAGGCTTCTTACTTACTAAGGCTACTAAGGTATTTAGTGTAAGCTCAATTTTCCAAAGCATCTGAAGACCAGACAAGGAATAATGGATGGAAACTGACCAAGGAGAGATTCAACCTGGAAATAAGGAGAAATTTTCTGACAGTTGAGAGCAATCAACCCATGGAAGAGAAGTCGCCTTTGGAAGTTGTGGAAGTTTCATTACTGGAGGCTTTCAAGAAGAGACTGGATTGCCATTTGTCAGACATGGTGTAGGGTCTCCTGCTTGGACAGGGAGGGGGGTTGGACTAGATGACCTACAAGGTCCCTTCCAACTGTTAATCTGGGTGGCAAAGCTTATAATGTCCTTTGTGTCTGCTTGTTGGCAGAACTTTCAGCTAAAGCAAATCAATACTATGTTCGCAAAAGAAGTGTCAAAGGACTTTAAAAAAATATTCTGGATCATTTGTTCAGTTTTTAGAGTCTTAAAATGATTTGTTTTCCAGGTCAGTAAGTCCAACTTCTGGATCTTATAGGAAGTGAAGTCTTCAAAAGGAATAGAGTGAAAGACAGATGGGACAAACATTTACAAGTATCACCCTTCGGGAATGTGGAATCTGATAAGACCAACCATGAGTAATATATTGTTCTATGTCTAAAAATGATCGTGCAGGATCTTTTGGGAAATGTTGTACCACATCAATTTCTGAGCATTTTAGCTTCTGAGTTTTGGGTTTTTTTCCTTCCTTCTTTCTTTCCTTCCTTCCTTCCTTCCTTCCTTCCTTCCTTCCTTCCTTCCTTCCTTCCTTCCCTCCTTCCTTCCTTCTTTCCTTCCTTCCTATCTCTCTCCTTCCTTCCTTCCTTCCTTCTTCTCTCTCCTTCCTTTCTTTCTTCCTTCCTTTCTTTCTCTCTCTCTCCTTCCTTCCTTCCTTTTTCTCTCCTTCCTTCCTTTCTTTCTTCCTTCCTTTCTCTCTCCTTCCTTCTTTTCTTCCTTCCTTTCTCTCTCTCTCCTTCCTTCCTCTCTCTCTCTCTCCTTTCTTCCTTCCTTCCTTCCTTTCTCTCTCTCCTTCCTTCCCTCCTTCCTTCCTTCTTTCCTTCCTTCCTATCTCTCTCCTTCCTTCCTTCCTTCCTTCCTTCTTCTCTCCTTCCTTTCTTTCTTCCTTCCTTTCTTTCTCTCTCTCTCCTTCCTTCCTTCCTTTTTCTCTCCTTCCTTCCTTTCTTTCTTCCTTCCTTTCTCTCTCCTTCCTTCTTTTCTTCCTTCCTTTCTCTCTCTCTCCTTCCTTCCTCTCTCTCTCTCTCCTTCCTTCCTTCCTTCCTTCCTTCCTTCCTTCCTTCCTTCCTTCCTTCCTTTCTCTCTCTCCTTCCTTCCTTCCTTCCTTCCTTCCTTTCTCTCTCTCTCTCCTTCCTTCCTTCCTTCCTTCCTTCCTTCCTTCCTTCCTTCCTTCCTTCCTTCCTTTCTTTCGACAGTTCTTTCGGTGGGATTTTAAAAAGCTTTCTTTTTTAAAAAAATTATTAAACAGTTTTTCTTTAAAAAAAACAAAAAGATATTAACACTGTTTTTCAACAGTTTCACGTTGGTAATCCATACTTATACATTTTCTCTCTCTTATCTTAGTATATCTTTTATACATATATTTCTAATATATCATATACATATACCATTATAATGTTTTATATTATTCTAATTGTTTTATTTACATTTGACATAAACGTGTACCCTATTTCCTTTCCACTATTTTTATTTCTTCCCTTTTGTTCCTATATTTCTCCACCTAATTCAACCGTTATTTAGTCTTCCCTTATCCTTTTTTCCCTTTTCCTCCAACTATTTATACCATCTCTCCCAGACTAGATAGTATTAAAAAGCTTTCTTCAATGTTATGTTGAGTGTATCAATTGCTTTGGTCTCTTGAGTGGGTTGGCGGTGGAATGAGGTAGGGTAGAAAGTTGAAAGCGGTTCATTTCTGTAAAATGAAAATGAGAAATTGGTGGCATTATTCACACCCACGTTCTGTCTTGGTGAAATTTTCACCTTTCCCTTCAAGATTCCACTTATATTGGCTGTGAGCAATACCGACAAAGGGGTTCTAACAACAATATAGAGCCCATTCCGGATGTTTACAGAATTTACAGAATAACAGAGTTGAAAGCAGGGGTGGGCTTCAAAAATTTTAGCAAGGGGTTCTCTGCCCGGTTGCTGGGTGGGCGTGGCCATGGTGGGCATGGCCTAGTCGGCCTCCTGCATCACAGCGGGGGAGAGCGGGGTTGCCCTCCCCTGGCTCCGGAGGCTTTCCTCAAGCCTCTGGGAGGGTGAAAATGGCCTCCCCAGGCTCCGGAGGCCCTCTGGAGGCTGGAAATGGGCCCATTTCCTGCCTTCCTTCCCGAACTTCCGGTAGGCCTGTTTTTTGCCCTCCCCAAGCCTCCGTGCACACCCTGCACTTACCTGCATCCAAAATGGGCCATGTGGGGACTCCTGGGAAAGGCGGGGCAGGACGGGCAGGGCCAGCCAGGAGTAGGATATGGGGATTCTCCGAACTGCACAGAATCTTAGGCTACAGGTTCCCCCAAACCCCTGCGAACCTCCAGCAGCCCACCCCTAGTTGAAAGGGACCTTGGAGGTCTTCTAATGCAACACCCTGCTCAAGCAGGACACCCTACACCATTCCGGACAAATGGCTGTCCTATCTTTTCTTGACAACTTCCTGTGATGGAGCACCCACAACTTCTGGAGGGAAACCCTTCCATCGATTAATTGATCTCACTGACGGGAAGTTTCTCCTCAATTATTACAACACAGCTGGGGTTGGCTGAAAATTGAATTTCAAAGTTCATATTTCTAGTGGCAAATTCTTATTTTTAAAGTTTCAGCTAGGGACGGAAAGCTGCAATGGACATTCTGTTATGTACCAAATATTTTTTCTAGGTGTCATAGGCTATTACCAGCAAGGCAATTAACCCTAGATCACTTCTGTGATATAATATTTTTAACAGATGACTGGTTCGCATTAATATCATTTAAACTTAGAGAGAGAGAGAGAGATAAGAAAAAAAGACAAAGGTTGAAGATCAGCTTTTTTTTCCCCAGCGCATTTTTCTTAAGTGGATGAAATATTATTGTTTTTAAATGCATATGGCTTTGACCACTGCAGTTCCTCAATTAGATTTACAGATAGCTTAGGATGTAGGATTGCCTATATATAAAGAGGGAGAGAGAGAGAGAGGAAAAGACACCAACGTTGAAGAGATGGGACAGTAGAAGGCCTGGGAATAACAACACAAGACGTCTAAGATCCTAACACTTAGATTTTAACAGAATAACAGAGTTGGAAGGGACCTTGGAGGTCTTCTAGTCCAACCCCCTGCTGGGGGGGGAAACCCTTATACCATTTCAGACAACTGGTTGTCCAATCTCTTCTTAAAACCTTCCAGTGTTGGAGCATTCACAACTTCTGGAGGCAAGTTGTCCCACTGATTAATTGTTCTGTCAGGAAATTTCTTTCTGAAATTTCTCACTGACGGGAAGTTTCTCCTTAGTTCTAGGTTGCTTCTCTCCTTGATTGGTTTCCATCCATCTAAACCCAGTGAATTTCACATCAAAGGAGTGATAAAGGTCTTATTGACTTCATTTGGAAACAAATAATATTTCCTGTGGTTTACTAGATTTGTATCTCTTGTTGTTAGTTGCGAAGTCATGTCCGACCCATCACAGTCCCATGGACAACATTCCTCCAGGCCTTCCTGTCCTCTCCCATCCCCTGGAGACAATTTAAGCATCAGTGACTCCATCCAGCCACCTCATTCTCTGCCGTCCCCTTCTCCTTTTGCCCTATAATCGTTCCCAGCATTAGACTCTTCTCCAGTGAGTCCTTCTTTCTCATTAGGTGGCCAAAGTATTTGTGTTTCATCTTCAGGATCTGGCCTTCTAAAGAGCAGTCAAGGTTGATCTCCTCTAGGACCGACTGGTTTGATTGCCTTGCAGTCCAAGGGACTCACATCTGTACCAGGGGTGAAGTAATCCCGGTTCAGACCGGATCGCCTGATCCGGTAGCGATGGAGGTGGGTGGTTCGGAGAACTGGTAGCAAAAATCCCTGCCCCCCCCCCATGCCCAGCTGAGCTGCACGATCATCAGAGGCTTTTTTTTTTTTACTTTTAAAAGCATTTTTTCTACAACCTCTTCGGCCGAAAAAATGCTTTTAAAAGTTAAAAAAAAGCCTCTGATGATCGCGCAGCTCAGCTGGGATCGTCAGAGGCTTTTAAAAGCATTTTTTCTACAACCTCTTAAGGTTGTAGAAAAAATACTTTTAAAAGTAAAAAAAAAAAAGTTGGCCACGCCCATCCAGTCACATTACAGCCCCCCCCCCCACCAAGCCACACCCACAGAACCGGTAGTAACAAATCTTAGATTTCACCCCTGATCTGTACCTCTACTTCTGGAATATGGAAAGAAATCTTTACAAACTAGATCCCAATTTTAGATGGTTGGCTCTTTCTATGTAATTTCTATTAAGAATGTTGATTATAATGGCAAAGCCTAACACAAATTAAAGGAAAACAAATAAGGTGTGTGTTGACTTTCTGATGACCTAATTAGATCTTTTTCAAGATGTTCTGTCTTCAACTTGGTTCTGTAGAACCAAGTTGGTTCTCTTGTACTTGGTAGTACAAGGGTTTAAGGCACCCTGTTATTAAGCTGCTTAAGACCAGCTGCCTGCAATTACTGCAGGGTTCGAATCTCGCCAAGGCTCAAGGTTGACTCAGCCTTCCATCCTTTCTAAGGTAGGTGAAATGAGGACCCAGTTTGTGGGGGCAATAAGCTGACTTTGTATAAATATACAAAAGGATGAAGGCTATTGCTGAGCACATTGTAAGCCGCCCTGAGTCTTCGGAGAAGGGTGGCATATAAATCAAATAAAAAAAAAAAAAAGGTTTTCAAACAGTGCAGCCATCACTTCTGTAATGAAGTCCTTCTCTCTTCTTCTCACTGTCTTCTTCTTCATTTTCTGTCCATCTTTCCAAGCACTTTCTGAAGAGAGCTAGTTCTTTGCATAACGTGTCCAGAATATGATAATTTCAGCTTGATTTATGCCTCCAATAAGAACTCAACTGATTTGTTCAATGTTCCAGTTTGTTTTCATTAGCTATCTATGGACTCTCAGGAGTCTCCTCCAATATCAAAGTTGAAAAAAATGTCAATATGCTTTCCATCCGATTTCTTCAAAGTCCATCTTTCATTTTCATAGAATGTCACGGGAGAAGCTATTCCCTGCATGGTTCTGATATTCGTAGGCAAAGTGACATCATGGCATCTGAATATCTTCTCCAAAGCCTTCGTTGGTACCCTACCAAGAACTAGTATATTTCTTTTGACCAGTGGTGGGATTCAGCCGGTTCGCACCACTTCGGGCGAACCGGTTGTTAACTTTCTGAGCAGTTTGGCAAACTGGTTGTTGGAAGAAACCATTAGGGCAGAGAACCGGTTGTTAAATTACTTGAATCCCACCACTGCTTTTGACTCATGGTACCTTTGCTGTTGATAGTTGATGCTAAAAAAAAAAAAGAAGCAAAAAACTGAGTGGTGGCTCAGTGGCTAAGACGCTGAGCTTGTTGATTGAAAGGTCGGCAGTTCGGCAATTCGAATCCCTAGTGCCGCGTAATGGGGTGAGCTCCCATTACTTGTCCCAGCTTCTGCCAACCTAGCAGTTCGAAAGCACGTAAAAAATGCAAGTAGAAAAATAGGGACCACCTTTGGTGGGAAGGGAACAGCGTTCAGTGCGCCTTTGGTGTTGAGTCATGCCGGCCACGTGACCACGGAGACGTCTTCGGACAGCGCTGGCTCTTCGGCTTTGAAACAGAGTTGAGTACCGCCCCCTAGAGTTGGGAATGCCTAGCACATATGTGTGAGGGGAACCTTTACCTTTTTACCTTTGCTGTTGTTAGTTGATCCTAAAAAAAATAAAACTATTCACCTCTTCTAAGATGGATTCCTGCATCTGTTGAGGAAATACATATCAAAGCAGTCTGAGGAGGGATATGTGAGTATGTGTATGTGGGGAGAGGAGGGAAATCTGGCAACTTGTGGAACATGTACAGTGAGAAAGGATAGGAAGCTAAGTGAAAAGGGAGAAGAATTCAGAGGAGCTTCAGTGTCAACTTGGAGCAGGAGTTTCCAATCTTGGCAACTTTAAGACCTGTGGACTTCCATGCCCAGAATTCCCCAGCCAGCTAAGCAAAAGCCATGCATGTGAAGGCAACATGCCAAAGCTAGATTTCCAATCTCAGGGACAATGTTTCGCAATATTTTTTTTTCCTCAAAGAAATGTTTGAAGCCGAAAGATGTAGCCCTATGGGGCTGATGAAGTTCCAGATTGAAACTTTGGACTATGAACAATTTGGTTTGTGAAGATAAATGTTTAATATGAAGGGTGGATACACCTCCTCCTCTTCCTCCTCCCTTCTCCTTCCCATTCTCCTCCTCCTCCTTCTCCCTTCTCCTTCTCCTTCCCATTCTCCTTCTCCTCTCCTCTCCCCTTCTCCTTCTCCTTCCTATTCTCCTTCTCCTTTTTCTCCTCCTCCTCCCCCTCCCCCTCCTCCTCCCTTCTCCTTCCCCTTACCTTCTCTTTCCCCTTCTCTTTCCCCTTCTCCTCCTCTTCCTCCTCCTTCTCCTCCTCCTCCTACTGCTCCTCCCCCTCCTCCTCCTTCTCCCCCTCCTCCTCCCTTCTCCTTCCCATTCTCCTTCTCCTCCTCCCTTCTCCTTCCCATTCTCCTCCTCCTCTTCATCTTCTTCTTCCTCCCCTTCTCTTTCTCCTTCCCCTTCTCCTCCTCCTCCCCTCCTCCCTTCTCCTTCCCATTCTCCTCCTCCCTTCTCCTTCCCATTCTTTCTCCTTCTCTTTCTCCTCCTCCCTCCTCCTCCTCCTTCCTATTCTCCTTCTCTTCCTCCTCCCTCCTCCCTTCTCCTTCCCATTCTCCTTCTCCTCCTCCTTCCCCTTCCCCTTGTCCTTCCCCCTCCTCCCCTTCCCTCTTCCTCCTCCCCCTTGTCCTTCCCCTCCTCCTCCTCCCTCCCCTTCCCTTTTCCCCTTTACTCTGCATTCAGCCGATCATCTACAGCCACTCTAGCCTTGTGCAGAAAAAACATTTTTCACCCAGAGTAGGTGTGAAATATGGCTGTCACTCAACGGTCGGGAATCAAAGGAGAACCTAATTCGCTGGGTGGAAAGAGTTAAATGAACTTTAACTAAAAAGCTCTGCCTCTACCTCTCTGGGTAGAAAATAGCCAAGGGCAACAGTGGATGACTAATGTGTAGAATATTGCAATTAGTATAGCAAGGTACTTACAGGGATCAAATTAAAAAATTCATTAACGTACGCACTTAATTAAGAAACACTTTTCGGTTTACATGATAAATTATGACACCTATTAAATCTTCCAGTACAAGCTGTAATGGCTTCTTTGCTCCCAGGCAGAGAACTATTGCCTTTGAGGTCCTTTGAACCTCCCCAAGGAGCAGCAGCCTGAGATACAAAGTGTATTAAAAAACAATGCTTCCTTCCTTCCCTCCCTGGAGAGGTGCAACCTCTCTCTCTCTTTTTATTTTTTTTTAATTCCTCTGAAACTCATTTCAAGTTTCAGAAATCCGCCCTGAGATGAAGAGATAGAGAGAGATCAGAGAAACTAACGGAGGAGCGAATAACTTCGTTCCCTCCCCAATCAAATGACCTTGGGAAGAAAAGGGGAGAAAAAACTCTGAAGATTCAAGACTGCCTGGGGAAGAGATGAAAAAGGAAGGAACGACGCTGCTATTGATTTACAAATCTCAAAACACTGCACTCAGAAAGATTTGCCCGATCTTTTAGCGAACGGAGTAGAAGTCACGCCTGTGATGAAAAGCGGAGACGGTTTCTGTAGCTTGGTCTCTCTCTTGAAGCCAGTTTCTTTTTTTTTCTTTTTTTAAAAGAAGATCAGGGATATCTCTTCTGGACAGAGAGCTCTGATGTTCCTGGGATCTGATGGAGCTAATCTCCTAGTTTAGGAGTCACAGCCCTGAGTGTTCCTACCACCACTGGGACCACTTTGGCCTTGATATACCACATCAGGAGTGGGATTCTGCCAGTTCGGACCGGTTCAGGCTAACCGGTAGCTCTGACGATCAGCTGGGAGCGAACCGGTTCGCTCTGATGATCAGGTGGGCCGCCTGCTAGCCCCTGCGCTTTAGTTAGTATTAAATGCAAACAGTTCAAAAACAAACAGACTTTATTAGAACAGCTGAGAATTAACTCATTCTCAGCGTAGTCCAAACTAAATTAAAGCAAATTCTTCAAAACACCATTCCACAGTTTATCACCGACCTTGGTATAATTAGGCAAACTGCCAAAGGCTTTTCTTGGCAAAAGTTCAGAAGCAGAAGACGCCGACGTTGTTTTCTGGCAAAGAGGCCAAGAGCCATTGCTGGTCTTTTAAGCCTTATGGGAGGGGCTAATCATCTCTTGGCCCTACTCCTCTGCTCCTGCCTTCTGGAAGCTCTTCTCATACGTGCACTAGGAACAGGCTCCTCCTGTTCCTCTGCATCTCTACTGTCAGCCTCTAGAGGCTCCGGAGTCCGCACATCACTCCCCGATGGCCCTGGCCCCATCTCTGCCTCCGACGCAGAGCCCTCATCTGGGCCTTCCCCAGCCTCCAGGACTGGCCCATGTTCTTCCTCAGCCTCATCGCTGTCTGACTCCACTGCCAGCTCCGCAGGCTTCTGGCAGACCACAAAAGCTGTGTTGTGAGTAACGCAGTAACGCAGAAAGTAAGTTTTCGTAAAACTGTGCAATCACTGTGATCACCAAACTGGTTGTTAAACTGGCAAGATCCCACCATTGTACCACATCCTCTCCAGTTCCTCCTTCAAGCCCTGGTACTTCTCCATCTTCTCATAGTTGTCCTTCCTGATGTTGTTGCCGTTTGGCACCACTATATCTATCACCACCTGGTCCTTGTCAAATGGAGGGAAGTATGCAGCGGAGTAGCCCAAGGCTCTGTTTTAGGCCCAGGACTCTTCAAAATCTTCATCAATGACTTGGACGAGGGGATAGAAAGGGTGCAGAGAAGAGCAACAAAGATGATTAGGGGACTGGAGGCTAAAATATTTGAAGAACGGTTGCAGGAACTGGGTATGTCTAGTCTGATGAAAAGAAAAGCTAGGGGAGATACGATAGCAGTGTTCCAATATCTCAGGGGCTGCCACAAGAAGAGGGAATCACACTATTCTCAAAGCACCTGAGGGTAGAACAAGAAGCAATGGGTGGAAACTAATCAAGGAGAGAAGCAACTTAGAACTAAGGAGGAATTTCTTGACAATTAGAACAATTAATCAGTTGAAGAACTTGCCTCCAGAAGTTGTGAATGCTCCAACACTGGATAACCAGTGGAGGTATGTCAGCTAGTGGCCTATTGATGGTCTTACTACCAGTCTTAACTACTTTCCCTCTCTTGTCTACCATATGGCCATACTTCTCTAGTCTGAATGACATCACTACAGATCCATGTCAGATGGCTCAGCGAGTCAATGTTTCATTGACTTTTAGCCTACAACAAGATGCATCCATGTACAGGAAGTGGCTGATGATAGTTCCACCCTTGAACCTGTATCCATATCCAGTCTTCATCCAGTCTGTGTGCCGCATCCATAAGCTTGAACACCCTCAACCAAATATAGATAGACATAGACATACAGTGTCTACCTTGTTACTCAACTAGTTTGAAGCTCATCAAATGTGGTACTCGATGCATTTTGATGCAAACATTTTGTCCCGGTACTCATCATTTGTTTGGTACTCAAAGCACAAGCTAGAACTTGCCGGTGTCGGCTGTCTTGTGACTCATTACATTATTCCTTATGGGAAAAAATTGTTTGGTAATCATTGTTTTGGGTCTCCTGGAATCTGGGTGCCACTGTCGATTGTCCAGTTGAGGGCCCATCCCAGAGCCACTAAAATCTGTCATTTTGTTTTACCAGACCGTCACAGAAAGCCTATTCCATAAATGACTGTGGAGAAATCTTAACAATCAGAGGCAGTTTTAATTACATTTAAACATAAACAAAATTCAATTGTCCAATGTTGCCACCCATAGTTTTATGAGTAAAGTCTCTGGCCTGGGAAACATTGGCTCATGCTCCATGAGATATAATTATATAATATTCAAATTGTATCAGATTAATTTTGTATTAGCTTAATTAATGTCCTAAGTAGTTTGGAACTTGGTTAAAGTCAGATCCAACTCTTCCTGCATTAGCCTAGCTGTCCATAAGAGGCTCTATTTTATAAGGTCACAATCCATGGTACAGGCTCCAAGAGGTCTTCTCAGTGATGAGATGACAAGATGAAAGCTTTGTCTCAGGTATCCTTATCTCCGCTGCTATCTTATTGTCCCTGAAGGACCAAAGAGATTGAAGCTCAAAAGCTCAAAATATCTATATCTGTCTATCACCTCTCTCCCTGCCTCACTGCCTATATCTGTCTGTCTCTTTTTTTTCTGTTGCTCTTTTCCCTATTTCTGTTTTCTCTCTCTCTCTTCTCCATCATTTGTCTGTCTGTCTGTCTGTCTGTCTATCATCTCCCTCCTCATCTATCTATCTATCTATCTATCTATCTATCTATCTATCTATCTATCTATCTATCTATATCATCCATCCCCATCTCTCTCTAGGCATGTCTGTATGCATATCTGTCTATCTATCTAGCTATCATCTCTCTCTCTCTCTCTATTTCTATCTTCTATCATCTGTCTATCTATCTGTCTATCTAGCTATCATATCTCTATCTATCTATCTATCTATCTATCTATCTATCTATCTATCTATCTATCTATCGAGCTATCGAGCTATCTATCGAGCTATCAAGCTAGCTAGCTAGCTAGCTAGCTATCATCCATCTCCATCTCTCTCTCTCTCTCAATGTAGATATGTGTATATGTCTATCTATCTATCTATCTATCTATCTATCTATCTATCTATCTATCTATCTATCTATCATCTATCTATCTATATCTTCTATCATCTATCTGTCTATCTAGCTATCATATCTATCTATCTAGCTATCATCTATCTATCGAGCTATCGAGCTATCGAGCTATCGAGCTATCGAGCTATCAAGCTATCTATCTATCGAGCTAGCTAGCTAGCTAGCTAGCGATCTATCTATCATCCATCTCCATCTCTCTCTCTCTCTCTCAATGTAGACATGTGTGTATGTCTGTCTGTCTATCTATCTATCTATCTATCTATCTATCTATCTATCTATCTATCTATCTATCTCTTCTATCATCTATCTGTCTGTCTATCTAGCTATCATATCTATCTATCTATCTAGCTATCATCTATCTATCTATCTATCTATCTATCTATCTATCTATCTATCTATCTATCTATCTATCTATCTTCCCTCTCCATCTCTCTCTCTCCCTCCCTCTCTCTCTCAATGTAGACATGTGTGTATGTATCTGTCTGTCTATCTAGCTATCACATGTATCTCTATCTATCTATCTATCTATCTATCTATCTATCTATCTATCTATCTATCTATCTATCTATCTAAATGTAGACGTGTGTGTATACACACAAAATATATATATTGGATTTGGTCTCAGCAATGGGCAAATGAAAGATTATTCATGATAGCCATTTTTTTAGACCTTGCTAAGGGGGCCAAAATCTGCCAACAAGCCACCCAAAAATGTGGCACAATTTTCCAGCCTACACAGCAAAACTGTCAACCAGTTAGAACATGCAAAGAGGTGTGTGACAAAATGGTTTTAACTATTTCATTAATTCCATTGTGTAATTATTTCATCTCCTCCTGTAGCGGTTGGCCTTTGAAAACAATGTGAAAATAATTAATCAATGTGAAAATAAGTGAGATCCTGAAAAGGTTGGATCCTATCTGTGGCTCAGTCCTGGAGATGGCTAATGAATTTTACATCCAAATTCATTTACAGGCAGTCCTTGACTTATAACAGTTTGTTTAGTGACCGTCAACTTACAACAGTTCATTTAGTGACTGTCGAAGTTACAACAGCACTAAAAAAAGTGGCTTTTTTTCACAGTTATGACCGTTGCAGAGTCCCTGTGCTCATGTGCTCAAAATTCAGATGCTTGGCAACTGGTTCATATTTATGACGGCTGCAGTACATGATCCCCTTTTGCGACCTTCTGTCAAACAAAGCCAATGGGGAAGCCAGGTTCACTTAACAACCGTGTCACTAACTTAAGACTGCCGTGATTCACTTAACAACAATGGCAAGAAAGGTTATGAAAGGGCCGAAACTCAACAACTCACTTAGCAACGGAAATTTGGATTGTGGTTGCAAGTCAAGGATTGCCCTAATACAGTGATGGCTAACCTTTTTGCCATTGCGTGCCAAAAGCGGGGGGAGTGTGAGGGGGTTGTGTGCATGCATGCCTACACCCATAATTCAATGCACCCCACCCACCGTGCTTTTGGCATGCGATGGCCTGGTGGGCCCAATAGGCCTGTTTTTTTTGCCCTCCCCAGGTTCCAGAGGCTTTCTTGGAGCCTGGGGAGGGCAAAAACAGCCTTCCCCAGCCCCCCCGGAGGCCCTCCAGAGGCTGAGAACGGCCTGTTTCCCAATTTCCGGTGGGCCCGGAAGGCCAGAAAATTAGCTGGCTGGCACATGCAGGTGCGCTGGAGCTGAGCTAGGGCAATGCTCGCGTGCCCACAGATATGGTTCTGCGTGCCACCTGTGGCACGCGTGCCATGGGTTCGCCATCACGGCCCTAATAGGTTTTAGTCCTAGATACAAGGCTCACAATTGAGCTTAATAGAAATTAATGGGACGAGCCAGTCATAATTATTTTGAAGTGCAATTAATTTCAACCTGTATTCAGCCCAAGGATTGAGGAAACCCATTTTCAAGTTTGCATTTGTCAGATTTTTAAATGGCCATGGAAGTTTCTTTTTCTTTTCTTTTTTAAAATTGTTTTTATTATGCATTTTCCTTTGTTATACATAATGTTTCCATTTCTGCAACGGCGGTGTACTGTCTGTATCACATCACTTTTAAATACACATAGTTTTATACACACCATAATTACAACCATTTTTCTCATAATATGAAAATAATACATACAATGAAACCTTCCCTTCTAATCGCCCTATACAATTTAATATCTAATCAAGTATAATCCAGTAATAATATTGCTTATGGTATTATTGTTTATATTTCCCGAAAATGAGATCCTGTCTTATATTTTTTTGAACCCTGAAATAAGCGCTTGGCCTTATTTTCGGGGAGGTCTTATTATTTTGGGTCGTGTGGAGCAAGCCATCTTACCTGATTTCCAGCTCTGTCTCCCTAATCCTAACCAGAGGAAATGGTGGGGACCGGCTGCACATGCATTTAAATATTTTTGGGAGGGCTTATTTTTGAGGGGGGGCTTATTTAAGCACGTGCTCAAAAGCCCGATTGGGCTTATTATCAGGGGTGTCTTATTTTCAGGGAAACAGGATATATATACTGTGTTTCCCCGAAAATAAGACCCTGTCTTATATTTTTTTTTTGAACCCTGAAATAAGCGCTTGGCCTTATTGCCATGTGCTCAAAAGCCCGATTGGGCTTATTATCAGGGGATGTCTTATTTTCAGGGAAACAGACTCTGACTCAGCCCCTCCAAGACTGAGTGGCTTGGCTTCCGACGTCCGGATTTAGCCAGCCAGTGCCATCGCTGGCTATTGGGGGCGAGTCATTGGCTCCTACGGAGAGGGCTCGCAACTTGGGTGTCCTCCTGGAAGCGCGGCTGTCTTTAGAAGAACATATGACGGCCGTGGCTAGGGGGGCTTTTTATCAGGTTTGCCTGATCCGCCAGTTGCGTCCCTTTCTGGATCGGGACTCCTTGCGCACGGTCACTCATGCCCTTGTCACTTCCCGACTGGACTACTGCAATGCTCTCTACATGGGGCTCCCCTTGAAGAGCATCCGGAGGCTCCAGCTGGTCTAAAATGCGGCCGCGCGGGTAATTATGGGAGCGGTGGGGCGCTCCCATGTAACTCCTCTCCTGCTTGAGCTGCATTGGTTCCCAGTGGTCTTCCAGGTGCGATTCAAGGTGTTGATTAACATCTTTAAAGCGCTCCATGGCTTAGGACCTGGGTACTTATGGGACCACCTTCTGCTACTGACAGCCTCCCACTGGCCAGTACGCTCCCACAGGGCGGGGCTCCTCGGGGTGCTGTCGGTCAGACAATGTCGACTGGCGACCCCCCCGGGGGAGAGCCTTCTCAGTGGGGGCTCCTGCCCTCTGGAACGAGCTGCCCCCGGAGGTACGGAGGATCCCGGACTTGCGCACCTTCCACCGTGCCCTGAAGACTTTGTTATTCCAGTAAGCCGGGCTAGCTTTTTAGAAGATTTTAAGCTGGGATTTTAACCAGGATTTTAAATATTTTATCCAACTTATTTATAATGACACGGGAAAACACCCGAGATTTTAATTTTTTTGCATATGCACACCCGCGAAAACTTAAGAAGACAAATATATATATATATATATACCCTGAAATAAATGCTTGGCCTTATTGCCGATTGGGCTTATTATCAGGGGATATCTTATTTTGGGGGAAACAGGATATATATATATATGTGTGTGTGTGTGTGTGTGTGTGTGTGTTTTTCTTCTAGCCAGGTTTTCCCTATGTAGCCAAGGTTTTTTTTTTTTTTTTTTTGTAGCTCCAGCTCAGTAGAATCACATCTACTCGGTTCTGGGCTTTTTTCCTTTCTGACACCTAGCACCTAGGAAAAAAGCCCAGAACCGAGTAGATGTGATTCTACTGAGCTGGAGCTACAAAAAAAAAAAAAAAAACTTGGCTACGTAGGGAAAACCTGGCTAGAAGAAAAACACACATAAACCCTACGAAGAAGTAAGAAAATTTATATATATATATATATATATGTGTTTGTGTGTGTATGTATGTGTGTGTGTATGTATGTATGTGTGTGTGTGTGTGTGTGTGTGTGTGTATACAAACACAGTCCGAAATAGATCTATATTAGTCTCCCAATAGGCAGCAAAATGCATATTTGCTGTGTGAAGAAGCCTAGGATAGTGAATGTGATTTCAATGAGCTACATAGGAAAATACCCGGTTGAAGAAAAAAATTTTTACCCTTAGTCTTAGTCTCCAAATGGGCAGCAGGGTGCTTGCTGGTTGCCTGAAAAAAAGCCTAGAAACTAGTGGATTGTGATTTCACTCAACTAGGGCTGCATAAAAATCTCGGTTTACGTAAGAAGAACCTGGCTAAAGAGAAATATATACATACATACATACATACATACATACATACATACATACATACATACACACATACACACACACACACACACTTTGATTTTATTGATCATCCTTAATTATAAATTACTAACTTCTGCTTCTATTCTCTAACCATTTATAAAATAAGTCCCAAGTTAAATAGTACTCTGTTTCCTCTTTGTCCTTAATTTTCATTGTTAACGTGTCCATTTCGGCACAGTCTAATATTTTCTTTATTGCATTTTCATCTATAGGTATATTTCCATTTTTCAAATGGAATTCTCGCTGCTATTATCACATGTAATATTAAATATGTAGTCCTTTTATTATATTTTCCTGGTAATATACCTAGCAAGAACAATTCTGGTTTTAAATCTATTTGTTGTATTGTCATTTCCTCTAACCATGGATGTTTCTTATTTGGAAGTTTTCGCTTAATAAATCAGACTATCCATGTTCCATAAACATAAGGAGTTGGCACGCAGAAGCATCTTATTCTCTCATTGCACAGTTGTGCGCCTGGGTTTTTATTTATTTATTTTTATTTTTGCCAATTTTAGGAGGAACCGGCTATTTTATATTTGAGGCGAATGAGAAAATAATGTTATCTATTTAAGTTGCCTTTTTGCACTTTTGAGGAACGCTAATAAATTAAAAATAGAGCCAGCGAAGCAAGTTTTGACAAGTGTTTTGTCTATAATATTCGCTTTTATGGTCTGTGGCATTTGAAAAAGAAAAACTAGTCAAGATGTTGGGGTTTAAACATTGGCTGCTTTACATAGATGAGCTGTCAGATGCTTCATCAAAGGATACAAGCATTTTCAGCCTGGAGATAGATTTATTTATTTATTTATTTATTTATTTATTTATTTATTTATTTATTTATTTGCTCAAACGTGGCAGTCTTCACATACCTTTCGGCTGGAACAGGGGTTGGCATAAACAAGCAAGAAACCCATATCCTTCAGTTTGTACAGAAAGGAGGCATCAAAAGAAAAAGCCCTGAGCCAAACGTTTGAAAGACAATTTCTTTTCTTCCCTCCCTCCCTCCCTCCTTCCTTTCTTGCTTCCCTAAGTACAGGCGAAATGAAATCCACCCAAATGTTTATAGACATTTTGATATCTGTCTGCTTGTCTGTTTGTCTCTCTAATCCAGTCAGTCCAATCCAATCCAGTCCTGTTGTGTCCTGTCCTGTCCATCCATCCATCCATCCATCCATCCATCCATCCATCCATCCTTCATCCATCTTTCTTTCTTTCTTTCTTTCTTTCTTTCTTTCTTTCTTTCTTTCTTTCTTTCTTTCTCTTTCTTTCTTTCTTTCTTTCTTTCTTTCTTTCTTTCTTTCTTTCTTTCTTTCTCTCTTTTATTTTCTCTCATCTATCTGTCTGTCTGTCTGTCTGTCTATCTGTCTATCCATCTATATTTTATTTATTTTCTCTCTCTCATCTCTATCTATCTATCTATCTATCTATCTATCTATCTATCTATCTATCCTTTCTTTCTTTTTCTCCCTCTCATCTGTCTGTCTGTCTGTTTGTCCGTCTGTCCATCTATATTTTATTTATTTTCTCTCTCTCTCCTATCTATCTATCTATCTATCTATCTATCTATCTATCTATCTATCTATCATCTATTTCTTTTTTTTCTCTCTCATCTATCTGTCTGTCTGTCTATCAATCAATCTATCTTTCTTTTTTCTCTCTCTCATCTATCTGTCTGTCTGTCTGTCTGTCTATCAATCTATCTGTCTGTCCATCTATATTTGATTCATTTTCTCTCTCTCATCTATCTGTCTGTCTGTCTATCATCTATCTATCTATCTATCTATCTATCTATCTATCTATCTATCTATCTATCTATCATCTATCTTTCTTTCTTTTGTTTTTTCTCTCTCTCTCTCATCTATCTGTCTGTCTGTCTATCCATCTATATTTTATTTATTTTCTCTCTCTCTCCTATCTATCTATCTATCTATCTATCTATCTATCTATCTATCTATCATCTATTTCTTTTTTCTCTCTCTCATCTATCTGTCTGTCTGTCTATCGATCTATCTGTCTGTCCATCTATATTTTATTCATTTTCTCTCTCTCATCTATCTGTCTGTCTATCATCTATCTATCTATCTATCTATCTATCTATCTATCTATCTATCTATCATCTATCTTTCCTTCTTTTGTTTTCTCTCTCTCTCTCTCATCTATCTGTCTGTCTGTCTATCCATCTATATTTTATTTATTTTCTCTCTCTCATCTATCTATCTATCTATCTATCTATCTATCTATCTATCTATCTATCTACCTACCTACCTACCTACCTACCTACCTACCTACCTACCTATATCTATCTATCTACCATATCCATCCATAATCCATCCATCCATGCACCCAACCCAAATTAGAGAAAACAGCAACACTTCTCGCAGAGAGTAGATAGATATTGTTATTTTGTGTAGCTTTTGGTTTAGTAATATTAATAAACTATTCTAGTATAGGTAATCCTTGACATATGACCATAATTGAGCCCAAAATTTCTATTGCTAAGTGAGATTTTTGTTAAGTCAGTTTTGCCCTGTTTTATAACTTTTCTTGCCACCGTTGTTAAGCGAATGACTGCAGTTGTTAGTCACACTGTTGTTAAGGAGAAGGGCGGTATAGAAAGTTGAATAATAAATAAATAAATAAATAAATAAATAAATAAATAAGTGAATCTCATCGACTTTGCCTGTCAGAAGGTCACAAAAAGGGGATCACGTGACCTCGGGACACTGCAACCATCATAAATATGGATCAGTTGCCAAGTATCTGGGGATGTTGCCACAGTCACAAGTGTGGAAAAACGGTCCTTTCAGTGCCGTTGTAACTTTGAACGGTCACTAAAAGAACTGTTGCACATCGAGGACTTCCTGTATTGGAAAAAAGTCTGGCTTTTGGTGAAGTAAATAGAAAGAAAATATCGTGTTATATGTCTTTTAGTCTTTGGTTGGGAAAAAAGGTGTACGAGAAGAATCGGAGCCCGAAGGAGGAGCCAGAGAGGGTGTGGAAAGTCAAGGCCCAAATGGCCTCAGCAGTGGTTGCACTTGGGGTTCAGTGCAGGGGTGGGTTCTAAATTTTTTTACTACCGTTCTGTGGGTGTGGCTTATTTTGTGGGCGTGGCTTGGTGGGGTGTAATGTGACTGGGTGGGCGTGGCCAACTTTTTTTTTTTACTTTTAAAAGCTTAAGAGGTTGCAGAAAAAATGCTTCTAAAAGCCACTGACGATTAGGCAACTCAGCTGGGATCGCCAGAAGGCTTTTAAAAGCTTTTTTTTTTTCCTACAACAACTTCGGCCGAAGAGGTTGCAGAAAAAAATCATTTTAAAAGCCTCTGACGATCAGGCAACTCAGCTGGGATCGCCAGAGGCTTTTAAAGGCATTTTTTTTCCCTACAACCTCTTCGGCCAAAGAGGTTGCAGAAAAAAATCATTTTAAAAGCCTCTGACGATCAGGCAACTCAGCTGGGATCGCCAGAGGCTTTTAAAGGCATTTTTTTCCCCTATAACCTCTTCGGCCAAAGAGGTTGCAGAAAAAAATCATTTTAAAAGCCTCTGATGATCAGGCAACTCAGCTGGGATCACCAGAGGCTTTTAAAGGCATTTTTCCCCCTATAACCTCTTCGGCTGAAGAGGTTGTAGAAAAAATGCTTTTAAAAGCCTCTGACATCCCAGCTGAGCCACGCGATCATCAGAGGCTTTTTTTTTTTTTACTTTTAAAAGCATTTTTTCGGCCGAAGAGGTTGTAGAAAAAATGCTTTTAAAAGTAAAAAAAAAAAAAAAAAACCTCTGATTGAGGTGGGCGGGGTAAGCAAGCGGCGACCGGGCCAGGGATGAGTTCGGGGGCGTGGCCAGCCAATGTTATTACCAGTTCTCCGAACTACTACAGTTCGGTGGTGGGTTGCCCCCGGTTCAGAACAGTTCTATAGAACTGGTAGTAAAACTGGCAGGAGGCTCCGCCCACTGACCCTGATGTCATCAGAAGCGATCTGCGCAGGCGCGAGCGATCCCTTAGTAAAGGTAAGTAGAACCCACCCCTGTTGGGGTTGACTCCTGGCTGAGATAGGGACTCCAACAGGTCCCAGGAATGAAATCAGAGCTCTCACTCCAGAAGACTGGAGTGTTAGGAACAGCTAAAATCCTGAGCAGAACCCTCAAAAGACCCAAGATTGAGGAAGACACATACAACCAATAAAGGTGAGATGAGATTTTGATGCTGGTTACCAGAGTTGCTGGCTTCAAAAGAGTTGGACCAGTGATGAAATTCAAAAATTTTTTACTACCGGTTCTGTGGTCATGGCTTGGTGGGCATGGCTTGTGGGTGTGGCAGGGGAAGGATACTGCAAAATCTCCACTCCAGGGTAAGGATACTGCAAAATCCCCATTCCCACCCCACTCCTGGGGGAAGGATATTGCAAAATCTCCATTCCCACCCCTCTCTGGGACCAGCCAGAGGTGGCATTTGCCAGTTCTCCGAACTACTCAAAATTTCCTCTACTGGTTCTCCAGAACCTGTCAGAACCTGCTGGATTTCACCCCTGGGTTGGACTAATTCATAATAGAGCTGGCTTGCTGTCAGGGTTCCAGTGGATGCCCTAATTAAATCATGAGTGTCGAGCCAAACTTCAAAAGAAATCCAGTTATTTATTAGGAGCTTCATGTCGGCATGTTCCCAAGTGAAGCCAGCTCTGATCCTACGTAATTTACGCTTCAATTATGACCCTGTTTCCCCCCCTCCCCCCAGGGTGTGTCATCAATCACATTAGCCAATGGAGCAATTTCACGGATTGTAGAGGTCACTCCCCTCGGCTGCTGTAGGTAACCCTGAGATACAGTCTTGAGAGAGATAAGCATGGAATATGCATCTGTCTTTGGCTGCCGTGCCATTTCGCCAGTTTCCCATCCCCCCCCGGGCCTATGGCAACTCGAGAGCAGGCCAGGGATGCTTTACGAGTTGACATTAGTCCTGTGTGTGTGTGTGTGTGTGTGTGTGTGTGTGTGTGTGTGTGTGTGTGTGTGTGTCAAGGTGCCAACTTTCGGCTCCAGTATCCAAATACAAGTCCAGGATCATTTCATTTCTGAAAAGCTTACTGTTTATTGGATTCATGGCATGGTAATAGTGAATTAAAACTCACTCTGAAATCCCAAGGCATCAGAACATAATATTTAACAATGATCTTCCACCAGCCAAATCCCCAAGCTTCCACGTAGCTCACGTAAACAAGTTTTCTTTGTTAGGGGAACCATCTGCCTTCTTCTTTGCACCTGTTAAAATGTCCTTGAAAAGTTTCCAGGCTCTTGACTTTTAGTGGAACTGGAGAAGGTTTGTTTCTCTAATTATCCCATTCATAAGCAACACCTCCCCTCCCCCCACCCCCCCACCCCCGCTCTAATGGCAAGATGAAACAAAAAGGCACGGAGCTGCCAAGTTTTCACTCTTGACACAAGGTTTATTAGCTCTGATGGCAGAGTGGCTGCCTCTGAAGGCCATCTTATGAGAGACTTGAGGGCAGCTGGCTGGTCACGGTGAGGACAACCTGCTGGACTAGATAATAATAATAATAACTTCATTGTCATTGTACATGTATACACAGTATACCCATACAACGAAATTCACTTAACACCCAAAGACCAGGTCCAACACACACAACAGATGGGCCAAGGGTAGAGGTGAAATCTACTTACCCTCCTTACTGGTTCGGAAGTGCATGCGCCGTGCGTGCTGGCTCACTTCACTCATGCACGTACATCACATGCGCACACCAACCCTCTGCACATGCCCAAACCCTTCTGCGCATGCGCAGAGGGTAAAAAACAGGTTACTTCCTGGTTAAATCCAGGAAGTAACGACGATTGGGCGGGTGCGCGGAGCCTTAAGCTGCCATCACTACCAGTTCTCCGAACCACCGGCTGTCATTGCTACTGGTTCGGCCGAACCGGGCTGAACCAGGAGTATTTCTCCCCTAGGCAAGGGCCCAACCAAACAGGATCCTGCTTATATTCTTATATTAAAACATATCCTAACAGAACAAGCAGTTTAACAGTGGAAAGGTACTGATCTCCTTCACTGGAGGATTCAAGCATCGGCAGCCAGGTATTTCTAGCAGATGTTTCATTTTTCTTTACTGAATTAAACATGTGTAGGACTAAACAGTCCCTTTCTGTCTTGTTCACTGAAATAAGGAACAAGGGACTTCTTAAGATTTGCAGCTCTTGTTCTTCAGAGGAGCTTCAAGCTGGTTCAGAGATTGGCTATTTTGCAGGCAAAGGATCTGGTTTTTGAATATTGATGTCAGAAACGTCTCCTCTCCATCTAACAGATTTAACATATTAACAGAGTTGGAAGAAACCTTGTAGGTCTCCTAGTCCAACCTCTCCCTACACCATTTCTGACAGATGGCAGTCCAGTCTCTTCTTGAAAGCTTCCAGGGATGAAGCTCCCACAGCTTCTGAAGGCAACTTCTGTTCCACTGGTTGATTGTTTTCACTGTCAGAAAATTCCTCCTTATTTCCAGGTTAAATCTCTCCTTGATCAGTTTCCATCCACTATTCCTTGTCTGGCCTTCAGGTGCCTTGGAAAATAGCTTGACCCCGTTGTCTCTGTGGCAGCCCCCCAAATATTGGAACACTGCTTATCATCTCTCCCCTGGTCCTTCTCTTCACTAGACTAGCCATGCCCAGTTCCTGCAACTGTTCATCACATGTTTTAGTCTCCAGTCCCCTCATCATCCTGGTTGCTCTTCTCTGCACTTTTTCTAGAGTCTCAACATCTTTTTTATAGTGTGGTGACCAGAAAGTCCAGTTGCCTCTTGAAAAAAAACACCTTTGAGACCTAGCTTCAGTTCTACCTCCGCCTATACCTTACTTCTAATCTCTTTATCTATCTATTTCCAAGTTTCCGGTTGCCCTCCAGGTGAGATTCAAGGTGCTGGTGATGACCTATAAAGCCCTACGTGGCTTAGGTCCAGGATATTTGTCGGACCATCTGCGCCTGGTGGCGCAGCAGACTAATAGCCTGTTATTAACATTCAGCTGCCTGCAATTATTGCAAGTTCGAATCTCCCCAGGCTCAAGGTTGACTCAGCCTTCCATCCTTTCTAAGGTAGGTAAATTGAGGACCTGGTTTGTGGGGGCAATAAGCTGACTTTGTATAAAATATACAAAAGTATGAAGGCTATTGCTTAACGCATTGTAAGCCGCCCTGAGTCTCCGGAGAAGGGGCGGCATATAAATCAAATTAAAAATAATAATAATAAAAAGAAAAACCAGCAACAGCTCCCCATCGCCTGGTGCGTTCTCACAGGGAGGGCCTACTCAGGGTGCTGTCGGCTAGACAGTGTCGACTGGCGACACCTAGAGGCAGAGCTTTCTCTGTGGGTGCTCCCACCCTCTGGAACCAACTTGGCTCCTAACCTCCCCTGTTTTAAAATTCTTTTAAATCGAAATTTTAATCTGTTTTAAATTATTGGGGTTTTTTAATTGTTTCGGGCTAAATTATTTAATCTGGTTTTAATTATGTTTCTAACTTTTGTATCTATGTATTTTATTTTGTGCCTGTTCACCGCCCTGAGTCCTTCGGGAGTAGGGCGGTATATAAATTTAATAAAAACAAACAAATAAAATAAAATAAATAAATAAATAAGTGAGATCTCTCTCTCTCCCTCTCCCCCCTCTATCTTGTATTTGAGAGTAACGCTACCTCTGGCACAGGGCATGCTACTTCCGTTCTCCCCTCCCCATTTGTCGGATGACTTTTTGCCACCCAACACCTCTCTGCCAGCCTGGTGTGGCTGATCAAGCTGTTCAAACAACTGGAAGACATCAGAAGTTAAACACTCATTATTTTAATTTGATGCTAATCATGTGTTAATGAGACTAATCCTTGCAATGATTCAGGTAATTTGCTTAATGGCTGCCCAGCGTGCAGATTGCAGCTATCAGTCACGTTTGATAAGATGTCTGTTGTGGAGGAGGCTGTTGGGGGAACAAGGTGTGAAAGGACTAAGGAACAGGAGACCACGTTCGTGTCGGGATGTTTCAGGTACGGCGTGAGAAATATCCTAGGTTCCTTCTCCCCCTCCCTGCTTCCGCAACATGATTGATGGAAAGAGGTAACATCTGAAAGTCAATATCCAGGGAAGTAGAGGTGGTTCTCCACTTAACGACCACAATCTTCCATTGCTAAGCAAGAAAAACAAAATGGACAGGTACAGCATATGTGGTACCTTGCTCAATAGCAGCAACTGTGAGAGGGATCTTGGAGTCCTAGTGGACAATCATTTAAATATGAGCCAGCCGTGTGCAGCAGCTGCCAAAAAAGCCAACACAGTTCTAGGCTGCATAAACAGAGGGATAGAATCAAGATAATGTAAAGTGTTAATAATACCACTTTATAATGCCTTGCTAAGGCCACACTTGGAATACTGCATTCAGTTTTGGTCGCCATGATGTAAAAAAGATGTGAAGACTCTAGAAAGAGTGCAGATAAGAGCAACAAAGATGATTAGGGGACTGGAGGCTAAAACATATGAAGAACAGTTGCAGGAACTGGGCATGTCTAGTTTAATAAAAAGAAGGACTAGGGAGTGCCATGATAGCAGTCTTCCAATATCTCAGGGGCTGCCACAAAGAAGAGGGAGTCAAGCTATTCTCCAAAGCACCTGAAGGCAGGAGAAGAAGCAATGGATGGAAACTAATCAAGGAGAGAAGCAACTTAGAACTAAGGAGAAATTTCCTGACAGTGAGAACAATGAATCAGTGGAACAACTTGCCTCCAGAAGGTGTGAATGCTCCAACACTGGAAGTTTTTAAGAAGAGGTTCAGTTCCCATGATTTAACCTTTTGAGATACTTTTGGCCTGAATGATTGGGTCTTCTCTTGCCAAGCAACGGAGTATTTAACATGAGTTTTGCTCCGTTTTACTACCTTTCCTGCCGCAGCTGTTAAACAAATCATTGCAGCTGATAAGTGAGTCGTGTGGACATTAAGTGAATTCAGCTTCCCCCCTTGACTTTGCGTCTCCAAAGCCAGCTGGGAAAGTCGCACATGGGGATCACATGACCTCGGGGACAGTGCAACCGTCATAAATACATGCCAGTTGCCAAGCGTCTGAATATTGACCACGTGACTGTGGGGATGTCACAATGGTCGTAAGTGTGAAAAACCGGTCACGTCACTTTTTTCACTGTCGTCGTAACTTCGGTCACTAGGCGAATGGTTTTAAGTCGAGGACTACCTGTAACTGGAATTCAGTAGAAATAAACTCCTGCATCTTAAAAAAAAGTGTCAAAAGATTTTCAGAAGACAATAGCAAGCTGCTTCTATATAGGTATCAAGAAAACAACATACATATTGTGTGTATCAGGGGTGGGTTCTAAATTTTTTTACTACCGGTTCTGTGGGCGTGGCTTATTTTGTGGGCGTGGTTTCATGGTCATGTGACAGTTCTTTAGGATTTAGCAGAGGTACTGGTCTTCCAGGCTTTTAACTGCTTGCAGAGCTGTACTGGTCTACTCATTTGTTTTTGGAGGCACCGGTCTACTCATTTGTTTTTCGAGCGCACTAGTCTACCACCATACTGCCTTTTAACACTGATCAGCTGGAGGGCGGCCCTTTGAAGTCCCACGGCAAGAGTTTAAATAGTTTTTTTCCTTTTAGCCAATCAGCTGGGACTCGGGAGGCAGTGAATAAATTGGGGGCGGGGCCAAATAAAAGGTAAGAATAACATGGGGGCGGGGGGCAGGAGGGCCCAGCTCCTGAACAAAGAGAACCGGTTCGGTGACGTCATATCGTCACCGCTACTGGCTCGGCCGAACCGGGCCGAACCGGGAGGAACCCACCACTGGTGTGTATATTCCATTCCATTCCATTCCATGCCTTAAAATTTGGATGAGACACCAAGGACTTTAATAGAGAAAAAGATTTTCAGAAGACAATAGCAAACTATTTCCATACTGTATAAATATTGAGAAAACAACCTACTTATATAAATGTATGTCTATTCCACTGTTGGTCAACCTTTGTGGCACCAAGTGCCGAAATGGGTTGGACTTAAACCGCTTGTGGGAACGTAACGATTCCAGGCTGATCCCTCTCTTGGCTCCACCCCCACACTCTGCCTGTCCTTCTACATCAGATGTACTATGATACCCCATATTAACTTATTCTTTGACCACCTTCTGCTGGTGCTAAACTCTAGGTTGGTAAATAAAAAGAAGGAATCCTTCCCTGGTGGTCTATTTAGGAAGGATGTGGGCCTCAGACATGGCTATTGTGAAGTGAGAAGGTACCTTCCAAACGGGTGGGCTTCAGATCCTTTAGCAACAGGTTTGCTGCCCTGTTGCGGGATGGGCGTGGCCATGGTGGGCGTGGCCTAGTTGGCTGCCTGCACCACCCGGGGAGGGGCATTTTTCGCCCTCCCTAGGTTCCGGAGGCTTTCCTCAAGCCTCCGGGAGAGTGAAAACTGCTTCCGCCGGGGTCCGGAGGCCCTCTGGAGGTCGGAAACAGGCCCGTTTCTGGACTTCCGGAACCTCTGGTAGTCCTGTTTTTTGCCCTCCCAGACCCTCTGTGCGGCCCCTGCACTTACTTGGAATGATGAATGGGCCATGTGGAGACTCCTGGGAGGGGCGGGATGGGGTGGGCGTGGCCAGCCAGGGGTGGCATTCGGGGGTTTGCCAAACCCCAGTGATCCTTGGTTAGAGAATTGCCCGAACTCTGCCGAACCCCCAGGAGCCCACCCCTGCTTTCAAACCACGGCCTGAACTCCTCTACAGAGCGGTCTCAAATTATCCTGAGATTCAGCGGCGCCTCTAAAAATAATGTCGAGAAAGACTTTTAAGATTTATCAATTACTATTTCTAAGCTGTAAATTACCTATTTTGAGAGCATAATTTGTCTGTAATGTATGTTTTAGCAGTGTGATTTGTTTCTTGTTTGTAATTAATGCCAAGCTTTGAAGCTAAAATTGCATGACAAATTGTTATGGGCAAAGCCATTAGCTTGGAAATGACTGCTTAAGATTTGTAATATACTGTAACATCACTTTGTCGGCTTAAATGCCAGACGTACCACACCAGTCTTAAAATGGGGGAGGAACTCTTTCTCTCTTGCTCCTGCTTTCTAATAAAATCTTTTCCAGCATGGAAGTCTGCCTCAGATCTACGGTATTTTTCGGAGTATAAGATGCACCTTTTTTGCCCCTAAAAGGGGGGTGAAAATTTAGGTGCATCTTATACACCAAATGTAGTCCCGCCCACCCACTGGCCCCCATCCTTTGGCCTCTGCCTTCCAGCTGTTTATCTCCTTGCAGCAAGCAGCAAGAAGAAACAGCTTCTTTCAGCTTCAGCACAGCCTAATTAGCACAAGTTGATTGGATCGGCCTCCTGACTCTCAGCTGTTTTGCTCTCAGCTGTTTTGCGTGGGTCTCTGCTGCTTGCTGCAAGGAGGTAAATTGCTGGAGCAGATTTTTTTTCCCTTGTGCTAATGAAGCTATGCTGAAAACGAAAATGAAAGTAAAGCAGGCTATTTGCTGTTTGCTGCAATGAGGCAAAATTGCTGGGAGGCAGAGACAGAAGCAGATTTCTTTTTCTTCTTTTCCTCACCCAAAAAGGCAGGTGCGTCTTATAGCCTGTGTGTCTTATACTCTGAAAAATACGGTACTTTCCACCTGCCATATGAAAAAGAAAATTGCAGGATATGCTGGCTCTTATTTCCTCTTAGAATTCTCCTATAGAATATATATATATACTTGCTGGATATCCATGCTTCACTACTTATGACCATTTTTCACACTTAAGACGATTGTAGCATCCCCATGGTCTTGACAGACTCTCATTGTCATCATCATCAACAAAGTATTATCTGGAGAAATGAAGGCTGCTGCTGAGGCCCCGCCATGATACTCCCTATCCTGTGGTAGACCTGCCCCTCCACTTTGAATGTTGGCATAAAATTTCCCTCCTTCACCTCTCTGGCTCCTAAAAGACATCATTTGGAAGCATCCATTATACTGCTGGGCAGCAGAAAGACAGTCTTTTCCCTTTAACTGCTGTTACAGTAGAAGGAACAGATTCGTCTGAAGTGAGGAGGTCAGTGTAAGGAGTGACTTGGGGCTGGGACACTATGCAGGAGAAATTCGGTTCACAATCCGTTGGCTCAGTGGTGGTCGGTGACTGAAACACTTAAAGGAATATCTCTCCCGCCGCCTTGAGTCCGGAAGCAGTTCCATAAGTGGGAGGCGTAGATGTTTTGGTGAGGTAGCGACGTTTAGTACTGTAAGGAGCCCCAGACCGCTCCTGAGTGAAGGAGTGGAACGTCTGCCAGTTTGACCTGAGCTAATGGAATGTGAGGCAACTGGCAGTTGGAACAGAGTCCTTTTCAGGTGGGGGGGCGGAGTAGAACATCTAACTCCTTATTAACAGAGCGTGTTAATATACTGTATATTAAATACACTGTATTTATACAAATATTTGTATTTGTACAAATATACTGTATATGAAATACTAATGATCTGATGGTCATTTCGAAAAATCCTTTGTTTGCGAGCACCTAGAAGCCCAGGGGAACGTACATGCTAAATTTCAAGTTTGTAGGCTTTACCGTTCTGGAGATTTCGTGATGAGTGGATTCCGCTTTTATTTATATAGATTTAAATATAATTTGTTTATTTGTCTGCTTGTTTAAAAATGTAATACAATGCTACCTTTCATTGTGTGACTCAGAATGGCTTACTAATCTGAACTGCACTGACAAACCGTGAAAATCAAGCATCACAGCAATGTTAAAGGCCTAGGTAAAAAGATACGTTTTAGGTATTAAATATTCAGAGCCAGTTTGGTCCAGTGGTTACGGCACCAGACTAGAGATCAGAAGACTGTGAGTTCTAGTCCTGCCTTAGGTGTGGAAGCCAGTTGGGTGACTTTAGGCCAATCACCAGGAGATTATGAGTTCTAGTCCCCGCTTAGGCATGAAAGCTGACTGGGTGATCTTGGGCCAATCACCAGGAGACTATGAGTTCTAGTCCTGCCTTAGGCATGAAAGCTGACTGGGTGATCTTGGGCCAATCACCAGGAGACTATGAGTTCTAATCCTGCCTTAGGCATGAAAGCTAGCAGGGTGACCTTGTGTGATGACCTGGGGCGTGGCACAAAAGCAACACAGCCAGAGAACAGGTCTAACTCTCTTTTATTGCTCCAACTTTGCCTCCAAATGTCCCCATGTTTACTACAAGTCCTAGAGCAAAACTCTCACACAGTGTTTGCCGGTTCTCCAAACTATTCAAAATTTCCGCTACCGGTTCTCCGAACTGCTCAAAATTTCCGCTACCAGTTCTCCAGAACTTGTCAGAACCTGCTGGATTTCACCCCTGCATTAAACAAAGCTTCTCTGACTGGGGAAAAAAACCATTAATGTAGAACCATGTAAATATTTCTGAACATTTTCTATAAAGATTAGACCGTTTAAAGGTTTCCCCTATCCAGTTGCATCCAATTCTAGGGGGCGATGCTTCCCCCATTCCTTAGCTGAGGGAGCCAACATTATCTGAAGACATTTTCATGGTCACGTGGCCAGCATGACTATATATGCTGAGGTGCGCAAAATACTGTTATCTTCCCACCAAAGTGGTACCTGTTTATCTACTTGCATTTGCATGCAAACTGCTAGATTGGCGGGAGCTGGGACATGAAATGGAAGCTCATCCTGTCACATGGCACTCGGGTCTCAAACCCCGGCTGTCAGCTTTCCAGCTGACCAGCTCAGGGTTTTAACTGTTGAGCCATCGTTCCTCCTATAAAGATATCTGATGCAAAATTGCAAGCACAGTTTGAAATCCTGGAAAGAATGGAATAGAATGGAATAGAATAGAATAGAATAGAATAGAATAGAATAGAATAGAATAGAATAGAATAGAATAGAATGGAATGGAATGGAATGGAATGGAATGGAATGGAACGGAACGGAACGGAACGGAATGGAATGGAATGGAACGGAACGGAACGGAACGGAACGGAACGGAATGGAACGGAACGGAATGGAATAGAATAACAGAGTTGGAAGGGACCTTGGAGGTCTTCTATTCCAACCCCCTGCTCAGACAGGAAACCCTATACCATTTCAGATGAAAGGTTACCCAATCTCTTCTTAAAAATGTCCAGTGTTGGAGCATTCACAACTTCTGGAGGCAAGTTGTTCCACTGATTAATTGTTCTCACTGTCGGGAAATTTCTCCTTAGTTCTGTCAGACTTTGTTGCAAAATCAAATCCAGAAAGCGCACACAGGTAACTGATTCAGCAGGATTCATTAACTTCTCTTTATATAATAATAATACATGACGTAAATATACAATACCAACAGCAGAGGAGAGAACAGTTTTTAGTTTCAGTTCAGCAGACAGACAAGACCAGACTTGTTTGCAGCTTCAGAGCTCAGAGCTTAGCCACGCCCAGACTTCTTGTTTAAGTTTCTGTTTCTAAACAGCCCTCATTGGCTGATCCAGTTGCTATGCCTATTCATTGGCTGACCTTGCTACCATGTCTCTGCCAGTTCATGAATATTCTGACAAGTTCTAAGTTGCTTCTCTCCTTGATTAGTTTCCACCCGTTGCTTCTTGTCCTGCCCTCAGGTGCTTTGGAGAATAGCTTGACTCCCTCTTCTTTGTGGCAACCCCTGAGATATTGGAACACGGTAGCTCCAAGATACTGTATGTAGGAGTCATCAGCTAAAGAAAAACTGGACTAGAAAACTGCTGGGCCATAATATTTATGTCTGTAATTAGAGGATCAAATGGACACGCGCTATTTAGAGATCTGTAAAACCTTTGGCAGACAAGCCGTGAAGACCCAAAATCGGGAACCTCAGTCTATTTCCAAAAGTGCAGCTCCTGATGGATTTATGGCTTATATGGAGGGGAAAAAAACATGCGGATGTAAGATAACCCTTTGCAATCGTGGCTGACAGGAACCAGAAGCCAAATTTTTGAGTGTTTTCAGATCCAGAATGATAGGGTTTGATTTGTGCCAGCTCTGGCCTAGGCTGCCCAGATAGACCGAACAGGAGGTAAGAGGAATGCCAAAAATAAAAGAAGAAGCTGAAAACTAATTAATTGGAAGCTGCAATAGAAGGGGGGGAAAAATACTTGTGACAGCTCAAAAGAAGGACATATTTAATTGGAGAATACCCTATGTTCCTTTGGTAAGAAACCTGTTGCCGTTACAGCCGTGGCTATGAGAGTCCTCCCAGAAAGCAGAATAAGTCAATTGATTTAAATGGGATGCACACAATCCCCAAACGATAGAAAACCAGGGTGATTAGGATGCAAGATGTGGTTAAAAGCTTGGCAGGTTGGAATGCTCTTTTCCAGTCACCTCCTGCTATGTAATCCCCACTGCTTGTTGAGGAGGTCAAAGCACGGTGTTGAGGAAAATGGGTATATGGCAGTGGTGGGTTCCTCCCGGTTCAGTCCGGTTCGGCCGAGCCGGTAGTGGTGACGATATGACGTCACCAAACCGGTTCTCCCCCCCCGCCCTCCCACGTTATTCTTACCTTTTATTTGGTCCCACCCCCAATCTATTGCTACCTCCTGAGTCCCAGCTGATGACTAGAGGGGAAAAAACTTTAAACTCTTGTCGCGGGACTTCTCCGTAATACCTGCCAGGTCCGCACCCCCCTCCATCATGTATGTATCCCCAAATGGCACTGAAAAATGTGACTCATGACCATTTTTCACACTTATGACCATTGTACCATCTCCATGGTGATGTGATTTATATTCGGATGCTTGACAATTGGTTCCTATTTATGACGCTTGCCGTATCCCGGGGTTATGTGATCCCCTTTTGCAATCTTCTGACAAGCGAAGTCAATGGGGAAGCCAGATTCACTTAACAGCCATGTTACTAACTTAATAATTACAGCGAGTCGCTTAACAAATGTGGCAAGAAACATCATAAAATGAAGCAAAAAACCATTCCATTCCATATTTTCTATTCTGTTCTGCTCTGCTCTGCTCTGCTCTGCTCTGCTCTACTCTGCTCCGTTCCATTCCGTTCCATTCCGTTCCATATTTTCTATTCTATTCTATTCTATTCTATTCTATTCTATTCTATTCTATTCTATTCTATTCTATTCTATTCTATTCTATTCTACTCTACTCTACTCTACTCTACTCTACTCTACTCTACTCTACTCTACTCTACTCTATTCCATTCCATTCCATTCCATTCCATTCCATTCCATTCCATTCAATATTTTCTATTCTATTCTATTCTATTCTATTCTATTCTATTCTATTCTATTCTATTCTATTCTATTCTATTCTATTCTACTCTACTCTACTCTACTCTACTCTACTCTACTCTACTCTATTCCATTCCATTCCATTCCATTCAATATTTTCTATTCTATTCTATTCTATTCTATTCTATTCTATTCTATTCTATTCTATTCTATTCTATTCTACTATATCCCACATCACCGAGCAGCCAAATTTCAGCAAAACAATTGCCAAAAATTGGTGGTGCGATTTGCTGGTATTTAGTGGTAGCAGATACCCAAACCTGTATCATCAAGCCTAAAATGGGAAATCATTTGAAAGCTTTCTACAGATTGCTGCCTCAAAGGCAGGGGTGAAATCTACTTACCTTCCCTACCGGTTCGGAAGTGCACATGCCATCATCATGTGCGATTTTGGACCCTCTGCGCATATGCAAAGCCTTAAAACCAGGAAGTAACAATGCCCGGGCAGTTGGGCGGAGCTTCGCACTGCTGCCACTACCGATTCGCCGAACCATGCACCGCTGGCCGTTATCAATTCACCTGAACCAGTGCGAACCGGTAGCATTTCACCCCTGCTCAAAGATATATCTTAGTCCTATTTTCTACCCACCAACAACTGATCCCATACCATAGTGTCATTTATTTATCGCAAAGATAGACTTAAATAGATCGTTCTTCATCGTACAAATAAAGCTTAGGAGACACTCAGCAGAGAGAGAAAATCAAAAATTAAATAAATAATAATAATCAAGTAGCCCTAAGGATCACTGCACCGTTTTTTGTTTTTTGTTTTTCAATTATTATTTATTTTGTTGGTGAGGAGAAATTCTCAGATCTCAAAAGTTAACACAATTTGAAAGGCTTTTTTATTTTCCCTGGCAGTTGTAAGTTCAGACTGCTTTTTCCGCATGCCAAGCAATTCAGCCCAAATTTCACCACCTGTTCTATAATTTTGGGTATAGTCAGGGTACAGCTCTGTTCCATATGGGCAATGCGATGCTATGAAGTTGCCATCCAGCATAATTATGCACTTCCCCCCCCCCTTTTTTTTTTCTTTAAAAAAAAAATAAACCTCAAGAGTTAATCATCCATCTGGGTCCAATCATTGATTTCATTAAGCCTTATGGCCTTGTCAGATTATAAAACATTTTAAGCAGTGCTATTTTTTCTCCCTTTCAGCGCAGGGGGAAGAGGAAAAAAAAAAGCATTTGATAATTAAGGCCACAATTAGATCAAAGTTTTGTGCTCCACCATCATTTCCTTCTCGTTTTGGCGAAATATATTTCAAAATAGTTTCCAAGCTTACAAAATGCTTGTGTATATGTAAGCTTCAAGCCCTTGTCACACATCTTTGATATACTGATAATCAGCAATTTCTTTCAGGAGTCAGTTTTGACAAGCTGGGCATTTTTCGTACCCCCTTCCATAGCTATTCTGCCAAAAAAGTTGGCATTCATTTAAAGCAGGGCGTGGAACTGTATCTATGCCTGGACTTTTTGTCTGTGGCATTATTTTGACACAATGCAACCAGATGCAGTAGTTAGAGATGGGGGGGGGAGGAGTAGAGAGAAAGCAGGACAGAAATTAATAAAGGAGAATATCTGCAGCTCAGAGTTGAAATAAGAAGTCCTTGGCTGTTTTCACGCAGATGTTTCATTACCCAGACTAAGTAACATCATCACTGCATTGGGTAATGAAATCATAATCTTTTAACAACCCCATAATCTCTTGCGGGGTGGAGTCTGGGCAACTGAATGAAGCTAGCAGAGTGATTTAATGGCCGGATGCCTTTCCTGTCGCCAATGCGGAGTTTTGTTCAGCAGATATATTCTCAGTGTAAGAATATAGAGAGAATTTTCTCTCCCAAGGAGAGAAATATCTGCCTCTACCAGGGGTGAAATCCAGCAGGTTCTGACAGGTTCTGGAGAACCGATAGCAGAAATTTTGAGTAGTTCGGAGAACCGGTAAGTACCACCTCTGGCTGGCCCCAGAGTGGGGTGGGAATCAGGGGTGGGTTCTAAATTTTTTTACTACTGGTTCTGTGGGCGTGGCTTATTTTGTGGGTGTGGCTTGGAGGTCATATGACTAGGTGGGCGTGGCTAGCTGGTCAGAGTCATTTCTGGAAGGTCCTCGCACTTACGACCAATCCTCGCACTTACGACCTGACTCATTTGTTTGCTTTTAACACTGATCAGCTGTAGGGCGGCCCTTTGAAACCCCGTGGCAAGAGTTTAAACAGTTTTTTTCCCTCTAGTCATCAGCTGGGACTCAGGAGGCAGCAATAGATTGGGGGTGGGAACAAATAAAAGATAAGAATAACGTGGGAGGGCGGGGGGGGAGAACCGGTTCGGTGACATCATATCGTCACCGCTACCGGCTCGGCCGAACCGGACCGAACCAGGAGGAACCCACCATTGGTGGGAATGGAGATTTTGCAATATCCTTCCCCCAGGAGTGGGGAGGGGATGGGATTTTGCAGTAACCTTCCCCTGGAGTGGGGTGGGAATGGAGATTTTGCAGTATCCTTCCCCTGCCACGTCCATCAAGCCACGCCCACCATGCCCACCAAGCCACTCCCACAGAACCAGTAGTAAAAAAAATTTGGATTTCACCACTGGCCTCTACCTAGGATTGAACTCACAGCCTCCCGATTGTGAGGCAGGAGCTCCACCTCTAGGCCACTGCACCATTTCAATTGGGTAATGAAATGCCTGCAAGAAAACCAAGCGCCAAGGACCCCCTTAGGACAAAAATCAGATTTGATTTCATTTAACTTTCATTAAATGAAATGGATCAAATACTTGGCCCCTCAGTCCAATATATTTAACAATTTGGTTCTCATAAATGAGTAAGATCTGATGAAGCTTTGAGGTGGGGTGCTCATCTTTGCACCAGGTCTATCAAGAAGTTGTGAAAGGAAATATGGACTGAAGGATTTTAAAGGGACTTCTATCTCCACCCAGTTTTCCACCAATGTTCCTGAATAGAAACCAAGAGGACTGGTGCACTGGAATGCATTCTCAATTTATCTTGAGGAGCCCTAAGAATCCTACCCAAGAATTCATTGGAGAACGCAGAACAGGGTCTCCTACAATGCAAGAGTAATAGCAATAGCACTAATATACTACATCATCACAGGGACGCGGTGGCTCAGTAGCTAAGACGCTGAGCTTGTCGATCAGAAGGTCGGCAATTCAGCGGTCCGAATCCCTAGTGCCGCGTAACGGGGTGAGCTCCCGTTACTTGTCCCAGCTTCTGCCAACCTAGCAGTTCGAAAGCACGTAAAAAATGCAAGTAGAAAAATAGGGGCCACCTTTGGTGGGAAGGTAACAGCGTTCCATGCACTTTTGGCGTTTAGTCATTCTGGCCACATGACCATGGAGATGCCTTCGGACAGCGCTGGCTCTTCAGCTTTGAAACGGAGATGAGCACCGCCCCCTAGAGTCGGGAACGACTAGCACATATGTACAAAGGGAACCTTTACCTTTACCTTACTACTTCATCATGCTTTACAGTCCTCTCTAAGCAGTTTACAGAGTCAGCCTATTGCCCCCAACAACCTGGGCCCTCATTTTACTGACCTCAGAAGGATGGAAGGCTGAGTCAACCTTGAGCCGGTCAGGATCGAACTCCTGGCAGTTGGCAGAGTCATCCTGCAATACTGCATTCTAACCACTGTGCCACCAAGGCTCTAATGATCATGAGCCTCTCATGATTGCTCTGCAGAGACCATATGAAAGGAGTCACATATGACAGCAGAAGATTTACAAGCTTATGGTAAAGGGTGTAAACAATAACCAGTAGGATGTCAAATATCATCTGTGTACAATATTTCAACACAGACGTAGCTTGCCATTCACTGATACTTAGACACAGCATGGATTGCTTGGGGAAGGTCTGAAGGTGGATGAGATAATAGGACTGTGCAACATTTTGGGTTCGAGGCTTCAGGCAACATTTGTCTGCAACTCTTTAAAGCAGCTATATCTTTTCTTGGGGTTGCATGGCAGCAGCATAATCCCTGCAACGGAGGCAGCAATTAGCAATAGCACTTGGACTTATGTACCACTTCATTGTGCTTTACAGCACCCGCTAAGCGGTTTATAAAGGTCAGCCTATTGCCTCCAACAATCTGGCTCCTCATTTTACCGACCTCGGAAGGATGGAAGGCTGAGTCAACCATGAGCCTGGTGAGAATTGAACTGCTGGCAGTGTGCAGAGTTAGCCTGCAATACTGTTGGTGCTCCCATATAACACCTCTCCTGCGCGAGCTGCACTGGCTCCCGGTGGTCTTCCGGGTGCGCTTCAAGGTGTTGGTTCTCACCTTTAAAGCGCTCCATGGCTTAGGGCCAGGATATTTACGAGACCGCCTTCTGCTACTGATAACCTCCCACCGGCCAATACGCTCTCACACAGAGGGCCTCCTCAGGGTGCCGTCGGTCAAGCAATGTCGGCTGGCGGCCCCCAGGGGGAGAGCCTTCTCTGTGGGAGCACCCGCCCTCTGGAACGAGCTACCTCCCAGAATACGGCTGATCCCGGATCTCCGCACTTTCCGTAAGACCCTGAAGACGTTTTTATTTCAGCAAGCCGGCCTGGCCTGAATAGGTTTTATGGGTTAGTTTTTTAATTGTATAGCTTGGGGTTTTAAATTGGGAGGCCGATTAATTTAATTTATTTTTAGTTATCTTAACTTTTATATTGTATGTTATTTTAATTTTCGGCTGTTCACCGTCCTGAGTCCCTTCGGGGAGAAGGGCGGGATATAAATTCAATAAATAAATAAATAAATAAATAATAAATAATACTGCATTCTAACCACGGCGCCAGCAAAATTGTAGGCACGGCCTGTGTCTGTACCACCACATACCCAAAAACCTTCTTGTAAAAGAATCTGAAGAAGAATATTTGTATTTCAGAGTTGAAATGAGCAGTCCTTGGTGCTCTCTGAGCTTGGTTTCTTTCTTGCAGATGCTTCATTGTCCAAACCAGGTGACATCATCAGTGCTAGTCCCGATGACGTTACCTAGTTTGGGTAATGAAAAGTTTGCAAGAAAACAACCAAGTTCAGAGAGCACGAATGACTCCTCTGAATCCTATTAGATAACTAAATGGAGGAAGGTGGAATATTTAGCAAATGTTGGTCAGGATCAGTGGTGGGTTCCTCCCGGTTCGGCCCGGTTCTCCTGAGCCAGTAGCGGTGACGATTTGACGTCACCGAACTGGTTCTGCCCCCCCGCACCCCGCACCCCCCCCCGCACCCCCACCCCCACATTATTCTTACCTTTTATTTGGCCCCACCCCCAATCTATTGCTGCCTCCTGAGTCCCAGCTGATGGTTAGAGGGAAAAAAACTGTTTAAACTCTTGCCGCGGGGCTTCAAAGGGCTGCCCTACAGCTGATCAGTGTTAAAAGAAAACAAATGAATAGACCGGTGCCTGCAAAAATACATGAGTAGACCAGTGCCTGCAAAAAATAAATGGGTAGATCGGTACAGCTCTGCAAGCAGTTAAAAGCCTGGCAGACCAGTACCTCTGCTAAATCCTAAACAATTGTCACATGACCATCAAGCCACACCCACAAAATAAGCCACGCCCACAGAACCAGTAGTAAAAAAAATTAGAACCCACCCCTGGTCAGATAGAATGATAAATATTTCACTGGGAATCATTTGCTGGGAATCAATGAACAACCTTTGACCCCATCTAATTGTCCTCCTCTTAAGTTGCTGTTAATTTTCTCAATACACAATGGAACAATATGGAATTTCCCTTTGCTTTTGTTTCTGGGTTTCTGGGTTTCGGTGCTTGGTATTTCTTGGCATCCACCAAAATCTTTGCGACACCTGATTTTATTTTTTGCTTCAGGGTTTTTTTTAATTTTATTTTTATTTTAAAGACTAACAGGGAAGCTTGTTCAATGCGAAGCAAAACCAACCTCAAGCACAAGCCGTATGTGCTTCGGGACTCGCATAGGGTCTGGAGACATTCTTAAAAAAGAAAAATGGTGGGTGTCTGAAACCTGGTGCTTTTCTGTAAATTTTTATTTCTTCATTTAGAAAGTTTATATAGCCATATACAAGACAATATAAAAACCCATAAAAGAATACAGCAGGGGGAAAATGTAAAGAGTTGGGGTACTATGTAACATTTCCATAAACACCCCCATGTGGTGTTTATGCTATAATTTAGAATAATACGGTTGGAAGTGAGATCTTCTAATCCAATGCCCAGTAGTGGGATTCAGCCAGTTTACACCGGTTCACACGAACCGGTTGTTAAATTACCGTATTTTTCAGAGTATAAGACGCACATTAGTTTTTTGGGGGGAAAACAAGAAAAAAAATTCTGCCTCTGCCTACCAGCATCCATCGGTATTCATCTGGCTAGCGTCCTTGCAGCAAACAGCCTGGTTAGCTTCAGCACATTATCACAGGCTGATTCAGCACGAGCAGCTGATTGGCAGTTGGATTGGCCTCCTGGAATACCGCCAATCAACTGTTCTAGACTGCAGGGATCACCACAGCCCATTGTCGCCTCCGCGCATCGCATTCTTGGCCTCCGTGCGTCATGTTTTCGGCTTCCGCACGCTCCATTTTTGGCCTCCATGTGTTGCATTTTTGGCTGATTCGAGGCGGCGGGGATCAGCGACCATCGCGACACGTGGAGGCCAAAAACATCCAGCGGGTGGGGGCTGGCAGGTGGGTGGGGCTTAGACAACTTTCGGTGTATAAGACACACGACATTTCCAGCCATTTTTAGGGAGGGGGAGTGCATCTTATACTCTGAAAAATACAGTACCCACCTACCCACCCCACTCTCAAAGTGGATCCTGGGCACTGCGGTGCAATGGAGAAACAGGCAACAGAGAGGCCGCCATGAGGGAAGGAGAAGGCCGCTTTCCCTCTTTCTTTTCCCTGCTCCTCCTCCTTTCCTTGTGCTGGCCACTCCATTTCCTGTTTCTCCATTGCACCGCAGCATCCAGGATCCACTTTGGATCCTTTGAACCCCACTTTAGCAGGCGGGGGGGAGGTAATTTAACAACTGGTTGGCCCAGGGTCAGGTTGGTCATCATGGGAGGCTCATCCCGCATGCGCGGCGGAGCTGGAGGACGGGGATGGGCCACGCCTCCTACGACAGCCAACCTGACCCTCAGAGAACCGGTTGTTAAATTACTTGAATTCCACCACTGCTTATACCACTTGAGATGAATGGCTGTCCAGCCTCTTCTTGAAAACCTCCAGTGATGGAGCACTCACAACTTCTGAAGGCAACCCGTTCCACTGATTAATTGTTCTCACTGACAGGAAATTTCTCCTCAGTTCTAGGTTGCTTCTCTTTAATAATCTTCCACCTTTTATTTCTTGTCCTCCCCTCAGTTGCTTTGGAGAATAGGTCAACTTCTCATCTCTGTGATGGCCCCTCAAGTGCTGGAAGACAGTTATTTATTTATTTTATTTTATTTTATTTTATTTTATTTTTCAATTTATATACCGCCCTTCTCCCTGAGGACTCAGGGCGGTGCACAGCCAGAATTAAAAACATGAAATACAAATATTAAAAACAATTAAAATCTATATAAATTTGGCCCAAAATTTAAAAAAACCACAAACCAATTAAACATTTAAAAATTTTAAAAAGTTTCTTCCTAAGCCAGCCCGGCTTGCTGGAAAAAGTGGGTTTTAAGGGCACGGCGGAAGGCACTGAGGTCTTGGATTCTCCTTATCTCTGGGGGCAGCTGATTCCAGAGGGTAGGTGCCCCCACAGAGAAGGCTCTCCCCCTGGGGGTCACCAGCCTACATTGTTTGGCTGATGGCACCCTGAGGAGGCCCTCTCTGTGGGAGCGCACGGGTCGCTGGGAGGTCGTCGGTAGCAGCAGGCGGTCTCGAAGATAGCTAGGCCCTATGCCATGGAGCGCTTTAAAGGTGATAACCAACACCTTGAAGCACACCCGGAAGACCACCGGGAGCCAGTGCAGCTCGCGCAGGAGCGGTGTTACATGGGAGCGCCATGCTGCTCCCATCACTACCCGCGCTGCTGCGTTCTGGACCAGCTGGAGCCTCCGGGTGCCCCTCAAGGGGAGCCCCATGTAGAGAGCATTGCAGTAGTCAAGGCGAGAGGTGACGAGGGCGTGAGTGACTGTGCACAGGGAATCCCGATCAAGAAAGGGCCGCAACTGGCGAATCAGGCGAACCTGATAAAAGGTCCCCCTGGTTACAGCCGTCAGATGTTCCTCCATCATATCATATCATATCATATCACTCCCTCATCCTTCTCCTTGTTAGGCTAGACATATCTAGTTGCCTTAACTGTTCATCATACACTTTAGCCTCCAGTCCCCTAATCATCTTTGTTGCTCTTCTCCACACTCTTTCTAGAGTCTCAAGATCTTTTTAGTATCGTGATGACCAGAACTGGATGCATGACTCCAGGACACTGCAACCATCATAAATATGAGTCAGTTGTCTGAAATGGCAAAATTGACCATTCTTTTCTTAATTAAAGAAAAGAATGTAAGAAAAGAACTTTTGTTTCCACATGGAGACCGCTTCTGAACTTCGTGCTTGATGTGGAGAAAAATGAAGATCTGACTTTGGGTTTTACCGATTAGACTGATAGATCTTTATAAAAATGGCTTGTTCATATTATTATGAAAAAGAAAAAGTTGTGATTTGATGTTAATGTCTTATTTTGCTGTAACAGAGAGAGTTGGACGTCAATGCTTCTTTTTCTTTCTTATCTTTCCTCACTTCTCTTTCCCCTTCTCTCCCTCCCCCACTGCTTTTCTATTTACTTTGTATTTTATAACACTGTATCATTAATTATTATTATTTATTATTATTAATCATATTTCTATGCCACCCACTCTCCGAGGACTCTGGGCGGCTTACAACAATCGACAGTATACTAAATAGCATATTGCCCCCAACAATCTGGGTCCTCATTTTACCCACCTCGGAAGGATGGAAGGCTGAGTCAACCTTGAGCCTGGTGAGATTTGATCCGCTGATCTGCTGAACTAGCAGTCAGCTGAAGTAGCTGCAGTACAGCACTCTAACCACTGCGCCACCTCGGCTCTTCTGTATAACTCAATAAAAATGTTAAATAAGAATGTGAGTCAGTTGTCAAGCATCCAAATGTAAATCATATGATCATGGGGATGCTACAAGAAACGGTCATAAATCACTTTTTTCCAGTGACGTTGTAACTTCGAACGGTCACTAAATGAACTGTTGTAAGTCAAGGACTACCTGTATTCGACTGTATACGATACGTATATCCCCTGGGATGAGAGATTGCAGCCTCACAGTTTTATCAGTTCACCTGCTGCATCTTGTTAGCTTAACCAAATTTCAGACCCTGTAAGGAATTGCACGAACCCCTGAAGTTATTAAAGAGTAAATGTCTTTTAATTAAATGCATTTGCATAACTAAATGATGGATAATTGCCACCATTTGTTTCCGGAGCAGCTAAAAATGGGGATCTCAGCACATATGATAAGTGTTGTGGTCCACCAGCAGCCTGCGGAGCTGGCAGCAGAGTTGGACAGTGAGAAGCTGGGGAGGAACATGGGCCAGTCCTGGAGTCTGGGGAAGGCTCGGACGAGGGCTCTGTGTCAGAGGCAGAGATGGTGCCAGGGCCATCTGGGAGTTATGTGCGGACTCCAGAGCCTCCAGAGTTGGACATCAGAGAGGCAGAGAAACAGGGGGAGCTTGTTCCTAGTGCGCGCATGCGCAGAGCTGCCAGAAGGCAAGAACAGTTAAAACAAAAGGGACAACTTGGGAGTAAGGCTTGGAAATGATTGGCCCCTCCCATAAGACATAAAGGAAGAGCAAAGGCACATGCGCCTTTGCAGGAAGCAACGTTGTGGATGGTGTCAGTTTGTACTTTGAAGCTCCATTTTTGTGTTTCCGTGTGGCCTTGCCAAGATAATTGCCAATTAGGTCTTCGGCAGCGTGTCAAAGAAGATAAAGGTGGGTGTTTACCAGCCTTATCCGAAGGACTGTGACAGACTTCTGTTGGGCTATTTATAAACTCTTGGTGATTCAGCACGTGCTGTGAATGAAAGGAATTCACAGTTGTGAAAATAAAAAAAGAGGGTTTTTGGGACTAATTGTGTGCTTTTTACTATATCAGGAAGCCTAGGTCAGAACAATAAGTCTTTAATTTAAAGGAATATCAATATATTAGCCACTATCTCCGTGCTCTGTAATGTTGTCCTTGCTCACTGGATTACCAAAACCAATTTAATTATCGCATTTCAGTGGACATGGCATTTCTGGCCAGGCCCTGACATTTCACATGAATTTTCACAGCACAAACAAGTTGATTAGATTGTGAATCTAATGCAGTATTTCTCAATCTTGGCAATTTTGGGATGTGCGGACTTTAACTCCCAGAATTCCCCTCCCCAGCAAGGATACCAGAGGAATTCTAGCACTTGAAGTCCCACATATCTGAAACTTGCCGAAGTTGAGAACCACTCACCTAATGTGTAGTCCCTGAAATCCTAAAATGTCACACTCATGAGTCTAATAAAGGAGTATATTTGTAGCTCAGGGTTGACATGAGGGGTCCTTGGTGGTCTCTGAGCTTGCTTGTTTTCTTGCAGACGTTTTATTACCCAACTAGGTAACATCATCAGTGTTGTAAGGAGTGCTTTGTGCTGTCAGTTTATAGTCTGGTGTCTTGCCTGTCTGTGTAGGTGGCTGAAGTCTTAGAGATTATTTGGTTGGGCTGTTTACTGTGGGCTCTTCGGCAGTTTCTGGATTCAGGTATTGCTTATTTCAGGGGTGTCAAACTCAAGGGCCGGGGGCTGTGGGGTGCTTAGATCTGGCCCATGGGGCTGCCCTGGAAACAGCGAGGGATGAGCCCATGCTGCCTCTGCCAGTGAAAATGGAGCTTGGGTGGGCCACACATGGCCCTCCCAAGCTCCATTTTTGCTGGCAGAGGGTTGCAGGAGGCCGTCGCAGCCAAAAAAGGAGCTCGGGAGCCTGTTTTCTCTGGCAGAGCACTTGGGTCTCCACAGGTGCCCCTGAACACAAGTGATGTCAAGCTGGTCACGCCCACCTTGGCCACACCCACCCCTTCCCCCCCAAAGTCAAACAAAACACTGATGTGGCCCTCAATGAAATCGAGTTTGACACCTCTGACTTACTTGATCGTTGGTCTGAAGTTGACCTTGGAGTTAATCTATGCTGATAGCTGGTAGAGAGGTGCTGGAGTCCTTTTTTTTTTTTTTTTTAATTTGATTTATATGCCGCCCTTCTCCAGAGACTCAGGGCGGCTTACAATGCGTTAAGCAATAGCCTTCATACTTTTGTATATTTATACAAAGTCAGCCTATTGCCCCCACAAACTGGGTTCTTTTCTTCTCTTTTGGGCTGGTTGATTGTCTCTTTTGCATAGTCTATAGATATTGTTAATTGCTCTGTGTCTATTGATAGCTGATTTGTCAGTGTGCCAGGCTTCCAGAAATTCCCTGGCATTTTTGGACTTGGCTTGGTCTAGGATGGTCATATTTTCCCAATTGAAACTCATGAGTCTATGTGCATTCACATGCATGTACCTACTGTATGACCATATACACATACAAATAATGTTACTTAAGTAGCCCAGACTTTAACCCAATTGAAAACCTATGAAGCTGACTAAAGAAACTTGTTAGTCAGAAGCGACCCAGCAATAAAACTCAGTTAATAGAAGCAGCCCTTCAATCTTGATTTCACATTATAACAGCTGCAGAACTAAAAGACTTGGTTCACTCCATGGGAAGACGTTATAAGGCCATAACTCATGCTAAAGTTTATCCAACGATGTATTAACTGACATGTTGATGATTTTTGTATATCTCGTTTTTTCTACGTGTTTCACTTTTCTTCTTTATACTGAAACTGCTATTCTAATAGCAAATCCTTCATAAAAGTGATTGCATTACATTCTTGATCAAATTATCTTTCCAGCGATATATAATTTTATGGTACTACTCCAAAAAAAAAAAAAAAAGCAGTGTTATTAAGCTAGTTTTAGAAAATACACTTTTCCCAAAAAGGTTTCCACAATATTGGCCATTGCTGTATACCAAAAATGGAGCAGAATGAAATGCAGAGTGGTTATTATAGGATTTGTTACTATTGAATCTTTTTTTTAAAAAAATTTTTATTTATTTCTTTACAACAAAATATTTATTCACACAGATCACGACGGGAGCTTTACACAATATATTAACTTCAGTCAAGATATACAAATAAAAAATAAAATCTACACTAACCTTATCCTTTTTTTATTCTATTATTCAACCAAGTATACCATTGGTCCCAACATTGAAAATATACGGAGTCCTTTTGATCTCTCAAAATTTTTGTTAACCTGTCAGCTTCCGCATATTCGATAATTTTTCTCAGAATCAAATCTTCAGCCGGTAGGTCTTTCCCCTTCCAATGTTGAGCAAAACATATTCTTGCTGCGGTTGTGATATATGTAATCAGACACCATATATTCGTGCCTATCTTATCTGGCCTAATATTTAATAGATAGTATTCTGGTTTCAATTGTAATTTATATCCTGTGATTTCTAATATCCACCTCTGTATAAGTCTCCAAAATTCGATTGCCTTAGGGCAGGTCCACCATACATGATAATAAGTACCTATCTCCCCACACTTCCAACAATTTGGGGAGAGTCGTGGAAACATTTTGGCTAATCGAGCAGGAGGGAGATGCCATCTATACACCATCTTATACAAGTTTTCTTTGTAAGTGGTTGCCATCAGAAATTTCAATTGTTTCGTTACTATTGAATCTTGAATCGTGAAGGGTCTTCTCATTGTAGCAGAAGGACGGCTCCTTCTCCTATGAGATTAGAATGAAGAACTTCATTATCTCAGACTTGGAGGAGTTATTTATCAGTCCAGATTTTAAAACAAATGTACTTTTCAAGCTTTTGGGGACTGGTATGTGAATGTTACAGTACTCTTCTCAGTTAAGTAACTTATAGCTGAGGGAGAAACATGCATATTTTAGGAGAAAATGTGTTTTAAACTGCTCTTCTGGGGGATATGCACAAAAAAATTGTTAAAAGAAAATGCATACCAAATAGATCCTGGAGAAAAGAATCTGTGTGTATTAAGAGAAAATGTATGCAGCTTAAAATGTGATTTTTTTTCATATGGCATACAGATGGAATGCACTCAGTTTTGAAAGAACCAGATTAAAATGACAGGAATATGATGGTCATAGGATTTAGATCGGTGTGTCCAATCCAGGGGTGAAATGCTCCCGGTTCGGCCCGGATTGGGCGATCCGGTAGTGATTGTGGCAGGTGGTTCGGAGAACCGGTAGCGATGGTGGCGCGAGGCTCTGCCCACCTGCCCGGGTGTCATTACTTCGTGGTTTTAACCAGGGAGTAAGGTGTTTTACCATGCACTTCCGAACCGGTAAGAAAGGTAAGTAGATTTCACCCCTGGTCCAACCTCGATGACTTTAAGACTTGTGGACTTCAACCCCCAGAATTCCCCAACCAGCCTAGGGAATTCTGGGATTTGAAGTCCACAGGTTTTTAAGTTGGACACCCCTGGTTTAGATAAACCTCAATCTACCTTCTCCACTCTGGTATGCACAACACTGTATATATGCAGAGATCCCAGTTCTCAGCATCTTCAGCCATCCAGATTATATTCCCAATATAATTATATTTGAGGAAAACCTGATGAAAACATACAGCTCGGATCTGTTAGAACCACCTTAGGGGGACACTTAATTCCTCTTACTTTATCTATTTGATTATGCTGTCTTGCGGGCAAATCTCAATAATAGTTCCTACTTCAGCGGTTGACATTAAAGGTTCCCATTATAGAAGTCTATGGAGATTCTCAGTCATCCAGGTCATGGTTGTCCCAAAGATGCTTTTTTCTTGTACCCGTCTTTCAAAGAGAAAAAACCCATTGGGACAAGATTTAGCAGTCCACCTGCATTTGAAAATAATAATAATAATAGGTCAAAATATGAAATGTTTGGGTCTGTACTGTATCTGTACATTGGGGAAACAAAACAACCTCTTCATAAACCCATGGCACAACCCAGGAGAACAAACCTATCAGGACTAGAGTCAGCAGTCCATCTGCATTTAAAAGACAACGGTCACTCTTTTAAAGACAGCAAAGTCCACATTATGGACAGAAAGGAACAATGGTTTGAAAAAGGGTCAAAAGGCCATTTCATTAAAATTAAACAGCCCTCTCTTAACAGGAGTTGGGGGGGGGGCGGATACAACACCAGCTATCTCCTTTTTACAACATAGTCCTTTCAGCAGTTCCAAGAAGACTCCACACCCATTTGCACTCTAATTCAGGTGATCCTGAGGACACAGATAAGCCTCCAAGTGGCCTCAACGATTCTCACAGAGAGAGCTAATGACCAGATGACTGAAGGAATATAAATCCTTCCGTTCCCCATCATTCTATCAGAACTGAAGAAGCTTCTTGGATGAGAAGCAAAACGTCTTCAAGGAAAAACAAAAACAGTCCAGTTGCCTCTTGGGAAAAAAAACCCAACAACTTTGGATTCCCATTTTAGATTCCAGTCTGACTGCCTATGCTTTCTCTTCTGAGTTGAGATAAGATCAGGGGCGGGCTTCAAAAATTTCAAAAAAAGGGTTCTCTACCTGGGGTTACTGGATGGGTGTGGCCATGGTGGGCATGGCCTAGTCGGCCTCCTGCACCTCGGAGGGGAGGGCATTTTTGCCCTCCCCAGGCTCCAGGGGCTTTCCTCGAGCTTCTGGGAGGGCAAAAATGGTCTCCCCAGGCTTCGGAGGCCCTCTGGAGGCCAGAAACAGTCCTGAACTTTGCGAACTTCTGGTAGGCCCATTTTTTGACCTCCCTGAGACTCTGCACACACTCTGCACTTACCTGCACCCAAACGGGCCATGTGGGGACTCCTGGGAGGGGTGGGATGGGCAGGGCAGGGCCAGCCAGGAGCAGGATTTCCAAACTGCACAGAATCTTAGCTAGAGGTTCTCCCAAACCCCTGCAAACCACAATTTTTCTGAAACTAGGCCTCAATTAATCTGGTTTCTTTTTATCCTCAAGAAATGGTTAATGGTTAGATGGCTAAATGGTTAGAAGGCATCGTTAATGTTCTGCCTTTCAGCAGCTCCCTTGTCCCAGTTAGCATTGCTTGAATGAACTTCATTCATCCCTTTGAGATTTGCGGTACAGGAAAATGGGTACCAAACTTCTAACAGCTTCTTGACGGCTCTTTGAGAAATACCAAGGAAGAGACATCCAAATCCTCTTTGTTATTAACAGATGTTTTCTACTTCCTGGGGATGCCACCCGATTAACAAGGACTCGTTGGTGAGGAACATTCATTTTGGGTCGGTTTCTATGCAGAGAATTGTAAAGGTCTGCTCCGGGCTCTCCCAAGGAAAGACTTTGAGGTTAAGAAAGGCAATTTTCCAACTACCATTAGGATCACTTAAAAACCCATTCAGGGAAATGGCTGTATTTCTCACCCAAGGGGACACTTAAAGCATCATAAAAGCCACTTAGGGGAAAGCCTCAGACTCAGGGATGCTAGGGAGACGCCATTCAGAAAAGCTTTTCAGATGCCTTTGGTTGGGTGGGTGGAGTGACTCCAGAATAATTCAGCATCTTTAGACTAAAAGCCACTCTCATTTTCCTCCAGTTATTGTTTTGAGATGTCTGAACGTGACCCAAGGCTCCATGAGCTGAGGCCCACTAAATCACATACAAAGATACCAAGAATCCAATTTCCAGAAGACCTTAAACAAGACCATTATTAAGTTCTCAGGATGGAGGCAGAGGTGGGTTGCAGCAGGTTCTGACCAGTTCTGGAGAACCGGTAGCAGAAATTTTGAGTAGTTCGGAGAACCAGTAGGAAAAATTCTGACTGGCCCCGCCCCCATCTATTCTCTGCCTCCTGAGTCCCAGCTGATCAGGAGGAAATGGGGATTTTGCAGTAACCTTCCCCTGGAGTGGGGTGGGAATGGAGATTTTACAGTATCCTTCCCCTGCCACGCCCACAAAACCATGCCCACAAAGCCATGCCAAGCCCACAAGGCCACACCCACAGAACCGGTAGTAAAAAATTTTTGAAACCCACCACTGGATGGCGGGAAAACATTGCTTCACTGATATAGAACATAGGACTGAAATGGACCGCAGAGGTTTTTTTAGTTCACTCCCCTGTTCAAGATAGAAGACCTTATGCGAGAAAAACAAAATGCACAGGCACAGTATATGTGGTACCTCGCTCAATAGTAGTAACTGTGAGAGGGGTCTTGGAGTCCTAGGGGACAATCATTTAAATACCCTGTTTCCCCTCCCAAAATAAAACATCCCATGATAATAAGCCCAATCAGGCTTTTGAACGGATGGCAATAAGGCCAAGCGCTTATTTCAGGGTTCAAAAAATATATAAGACAGGGTCTTATTTTCGGGGAAACACGGTATGAGCCAACAGAGTGCTGCAGCTGCCAAAAAAGAGCCTTGGTAGTACAGTGGTCTAAGGTACCCTGTTATTAAGCTGGTTATTAAGACCAGCTGCCTGCAATTACTGCAGGTTCGAATCTCGCCAGGCTCAAGGTTGACTCAGCCTTCCATCCTTTCTAAGGTAGGTAAATTGAGGACCCAGTTTGTGGGGGCAATAAGCTGACTTTGTATAAATATATAAAAGAATGAAGGCTATTGCTTAGTGCATTGTAAGCCGCCCTGAGTCTCTGGAGAAGGGCAGCATATAAATAAAAAAAAATAAAAAAAGCCAGCACAGTTCTAGGCTGCATAAACAGAGGGATAGAATCAAGATCACCTGAAGTGTTAATACCACTTTATAATGCCTTGCTAAGGCCACACTTGGAATACAGCATCCAGTTTTGGTCACCACAATGTAAAAAAAGATGTGGAGACTCTAGAAAGAGTGCAGAGAAGAGCAACAAAGATGATTAGGGGACCGGAGGCTAAAACATATGAAGAACGGTTGCAGGAACTGGGTATGTCTAGTCTGATGAAAAGGACTAGGGGAGACATGATAGCAGTCTTCCAATATCTCAGGGGCTGCCATAAAGAAGAGGGAGTCAAGCTATTCTCCAAAGCCCTTGAGGGCAGGAGAAGAAGCAATGGGTGGAAACTAATCAAGGAGAGAAGCAACTTAGAACTAAGGAGAAATTTCCTGACAGTTAGAACAATTCATCAGTGGAACAACTTGCTTCCAGAAATTTTGAATGCTCCAACACTGGAAGTTTTTAAGAAGAGATTGGGTAACCTTTTGTCTGAAGTGGTGTAGGGTTTCCTGCCTAAGCAGGGGGTTGGACTAGAAGACCTCCAAGGTCCCTTCCAACTCTGTTATTCTATTCTATACCATTCCAGTCAAATGGTTGTCCAGTCTATTTTTGAAACCTCTAGTGACGGTGTACTCCAGGAGGCAAGCTATTCCATTGGTCAATTCTCACTGTCTGAAAGTTTCTCCTTGCAGGTAGCCCTCTAGTTACAACCATTCCTGTAGTCACCATTCAAAGTTACAGTGGCAGTGAAAAAAATGTCTCATGACACACTTAAAAACACTTTTTCACACTTAACAACCATTTCAGCATCCTTGTATTCACATGATCAAAATTCAGACACTTGGCAACTGGCATGTATTTAAGACAGTTGTAATGTCCCAGGGCCATGTGACATTGTGACAAGCAAAGTCAATGGAGAAGCCAGATTCACATAACAATGGTGTTGCTAACTTAATAACTGCAGTGATTCACTTAACAACTGTGGCAAGAAATGTCGTAAAATGGAGCAAAAGTCACTTAACCACTGTCTCACTTAGCAACAAAAATGTAGGGGTTTAATTTTCAACTTAAGCTTGAGAACTAGCTGTACTTATAGGTTGGATCTCTAAGACGCTTCCACCCATTACTTCTTGTTCTGCCCTTTGGTGCTTTGGAGAATAAGTCAACCCCCTCTTCTCTGTGACAGCCCTTCAAGTACTGGAAGACAACTATCATGACCCACGGTAGCGCAGTGGTTAAAGTGCAGTACTGCAGGTTGTCAGCGTTTCGCTGGCATAGAGAGCAGAGAGAGAGAGAGAGATAAGCTCTGAACTTCTGCCTGCTAAATCCCTTTGATGTCCGGTTGTCGTGGAAATGACGGGGGAGGGAGACATTCCTGGGAAATGACGAGACAAGGAGTCTGAAGAATGACTTGGAAGATAGCCAATGAGAAGCAGAGATTTGGGGATCGGAAAGGGAGGGATTGGGGGGGCAAAAGGTCAGTCTTGTCCGCATCGAGTCATGATCCGGTGGCTGTGCTCAATTAAAGAAAAGATTTCCTTAAAGATTGGCAGTTTGGAAATTCATTTATTTTGAGATAGCATCGAAGTCTGACACAGGCTACTTCTGCTGACTGACGGCTGCCCGTAATTTGGCAGTTCAAATCTCACCAGGCTCAAGGTTGACTCAGCCTTCCATCCTTCCGAGGTGGGTCAAATGAGGACCCAGATTGTTGGGGACAATAGGCTGACTCTGTAAACCCCTTAGAGAGGGCTGTAAAAGCACTGGAAAGCGGTATATAAGTCTAAGTGCTATTGCTATCATGTCTCACCACCACCACAATCCTTCTGTTTGATAGGCTAGACATACCTCATCCTTCAACCATTCTTCATATAATTTACATTCCAGTCCCCTAATCTTTGTTTCTCTGCTCTGCACATTTTCTAAGGTTTCAGCATTTTGGGGGTATTGCTGGACACAAATATTCCAAGTTTTCACAGTATTGACAGTATTCACAGAGCCGAGGTAGTGCAGTGGTTAGAGATAGGCAGCAAATGAGCCACAGTGACTCAGTAGTTACAGTGCAGTCCTGCAGGCTACTTCTGCTGATTACTGGCTGACTGCAATTCGTCAGTTCGAATCTCACCAGGCTCAAGGTTGACTCGGCCTTCCATCCTTCCAAGGTGGGTAAAATGAGGACCCAGATTGTTGGGGGACAGTAGGCTGACCATTTAAAGAGGGCTGTAAAAGCACTATGAAGCGGTATACAAGTCTAAGTGCTACTGCTATTTTAATACAAGTCAACAACGGGTGTCAAAGAGGCATTGTTGGAAATAAAGACCAACTTTCCTCTGAATAAAACAATCTCTGCTGGGTGAGGCAAACTGAAGGGAGATACAAGCAGATTTTTATTGAATCGCAAACACCCGATCTGCATACGTTTAAACAGATCCGGGAGATATCCGCACTGGCGCACAACTGTTCCGATAATACATTCCGTCTCTTCCTTCCTTCCTTCCTTTAACAAAGGGCTCAGGGAGCTGAAACGGACAATTAAACACTCTTGATGTGTTGTTGCTTTGTAGTACGTTGCATAAATCATATTCGGAGTCCACAAAACCTTTTTTTGTGTGTGTTTTTTTCATTTGGCCCTGTCTTCTGGGCAGCGTACTCAACACCTGTCAGACTGCTGGCGGCTGTGCACCAGCCACAATGCTGGATGGTGAGCCTCTTCCGTGGCTATGAAAGCATTTAAAGGTGACAGCTGCCAAAGACCAAAAGAGCTGAAGATACCCTGGATGCTTTCAGCTCGGAGAGGAGACAGAACATCCACAGGGAGGAAGTGGGATTTTTTTGAAAGAGTCAACTTCTCAGCGCACGGCAAAGGCATCTGACTGAATGGGGCGATGCATAATTAAACACCGCTAAATCTGAAGTGTGTTTAGAGTGCAAAATATTCTCTGGAAGTGGGAGCCGGGGAGGGGGGGGGATGGGGGAGAGAGGGAGAGAAAGTGTTTATGTTTTGCAGAGTTTTCGGTCATGCCTTCCTAATTCCATTTGTATAATAAAATAGAAACAATTAGCTTTAATTGCTCTGTGTTGTTGGGGACAGAGACATGTAATTAAAAATACGACATGCCTAGTGCTTTTTGCTAATGCTGTTTTATACATCAACATGCCTTTTGAGAGTCTTCTTTCAACAGATCTCTGCTGGCTTCACCCTATGCCACGGATGTCCAACCTTGGTCATTTTAAGACCTCTGGACTTTAATTCAGGGATGAAATGCTCCCGGTTCGGACCGGATCGCCTGATCCGGTAATGATGGAGGCGGGTGGTTCGGAGAACCGGTAGCAAAAATCCCTGCCCCCCCCCATGCCCAGCTGAGCCGCACGATCGTCAGAGGCTTTTTTTTTTTACTTTTAAAAGCATTTTTTCTACAACCTCTTCCGCTGAAAAAATGCTTTTAAAAGTAAAAAAAAAAAAGCCTCTGATGATCGTGTGGCTCAGCTGGGATCGGCAGAGGCATTTAAAAGAAAAAAAGGGTTTTTAAATGCCATTTGTTTTAAATGTCTCTGCCAATCCGGCAAGTCAGCTGGGATCAGCAGAGACATTTAAAAGAAAAAAAAACCTTTTTTTGTTTTAAATGCCTCTGCCGATCAGGCAACTCAGCTGGGATCGTCAGAGGCATTTAAAAGAAAAAAAACCTTTTTTTCTTTTAAATGCCTCTGCCGATCCCAGCTGAGTTGCCTGATCGGCAGAGGCATTTAAAACAAAAAAAGGTTTTTTTTCTTTTAAATGCCTCTGACGATCCCAGCTGAGTTGCCTGATCGGCAGAGGCATTTAAAACAAAAAAACCCTTTTTCTTTTTCGCTGAAGAGGTTGTGGAAAAAAATGGTTTTAAAAGTTAAAAAAAAATTGGCCACGCCCACCCAGTCACATTACTCCCCCCCCCACCAAGCCACGCCCACAGAACCGGTAGTAACAAATTTTAGATTTCACCACTGCTTTAATTCCCAGAATTCCCCACCCAGGAATTCCGGGAGTTGAAGTCCACAGGTTTTAAAGTTGCCAAAGTCGGGCACACCTGCACTGTACAATATATATGTTTTTGGAAATGGTTCCAGAGGGAACACACACACATACCAGTGATGGGATTCAAAAGTTTTTACTACTGGTTCTGTGGGCGTGGCTTGGTGGGTGTGGCAGGGGAAGGATAGTGTAAAATCCCCATTCCCTCCCCACTCCAGGGGAAGGTTACTGCAAAATCCCCATTTCCTCCCGATCAGCTGGGACTTGGGAGGCAGAGAATAGATGGGGGCGGGGCCAGTCAGAGATGGTATTTACCGGTTCTCCGAACTACTCAAAATTTCTGCTACCGGTTCTCCAGAACTGGTCAGAACCTGCTGAATACTACCTCTGACACACACACACACACGAGAGAGAGAGAGAGAGAGAGAGAGAGAGCGGGAGAAAGAGCAAGATAAAGAGAGACAGAGAGAGAAAGAGACAGAGACAGAGAGACAGAGATACCCGTTTCCCATAGAAAAGAAAACACCAGGAGCCACAAAACCTGGGTAAGCGTGGCTGGGAGTGTGTCATGTGATTGGGTGGAAATGAGTGACATCGAGTTGGCCACGCCCACCCAGGTTTTATGGCTCCCGGTGATTTCTTTTCTGTGGGAAACGGGTCCAAATGGCTCTTTGAGTGCTTAAGGTTGCAGACCCCTGGCATAGAGTAAAGGCAAGCAACTTGCCTCTGATCTGATTTGGATCATGAACTTGTTTCGATCCTTTGGACCTACTTGTTGAATTGGATTGATTTGGTTTCGGATTGTCAGAAGGAAATAAAACCTGGAGGAAATGGTGTTTTGTGCAAAAAGCCCTTTGTGTTATCAAAATGATTTGGAGGCATCCAGTTTGATTTAAGGAGCCATTAGTCAGATTCGGAAGGTGTTTTATGGGAGCATTGGAGAAGTAATCAAATACTTTTAAATCAAAGCTTCAGATCACACAGCCCATATCTACAACATCTGTATGGCTTCTGTGCAATCAGATTTAATCTTTAAAGCATCTTTGAGCATCCCAGAGTATGTCTTGACCCCATTTCTGTCCTTCCTTTCTTCGCCTTGACATCTAGATCAGAAGCACCCAACATACTAGGATTCCTGGGAATTTTCCAGAGTGCTGGATTTATCCTTAGGCACCTAGGGACAATTATGGTTCCCACAAGTTGAATCTAAATCTGCATTTCTAAAAGCTGGCCTCAGTTTAGTATCTGGTTGGGGACAGGGAACCTTGGCTCTGAGTCTCGGTTTCCTTTAAGATTTTTATTTCTCTTTTAGGGGAAATATAATATTCTGCCCTTTTCAATATTTCTCAAAGTATTTCATTCTTCTAGGAGAGAGTGTTAAAAGTTTGCAGCAATCCAACCAGCACGTAAATAAATAATTCAGCAGGGTTCATGTATAAAAAAAACTTTTTTATATACAGTAATATAAAGATGATGCATGCATACAATACCCATCCAGCAGAAGCCAGAATCAGAACTCAGAAGCCAGAAGCACAGGATCTATATAATCACACACACTCACACACAAAAATCATTCTATCAAGGACATTGGAGTACTCATTTCTAAGATCTAAGTGCCAGAGCCCACTGTAACAACATTGCCAAAAAGGCATTAAGAGTTGTAAACCTAATCTTGCGTAGCTTCTTCTCTGGTAATGTTGTACTACTAACTAGAGCATACAAAACATTTGCTAGACCAGTTCTTGATTACAGCTCATCTGTCTGGACATAAATACAATCGAGAGAGTCCAGAGATATTTTACGAGAAGAGTCCTCCGTTTCTCTACCCGCAATAAAATACCTTATGCCACCAGACTCTAAATTTTGGGCTTAGACAACTTAGATCTATGCCGACTTCAGTCTGACCTAAGCATAGTACATAAAATTATCTGCCACAATATCCTACCTGTCAATGACCTGTGGGTGGGGTGGGCCCGCCCACCAAGGGGTAAAATGCAACCGGTTCGGACCGGTTCGGCCAAACCGCTAGCGATGGCGGCAGGTGGTTCAGAGAACCGGTAGCAATGGCAGTATGAGGCTCCGCCCACCTGCCCGGTTGTCATTACTTCCTAGTTTTAACCAGGAAGTAACCTGTTTTTTACCTTCTCCGCCTGCGCAGAAGGGTTTGCGCATGCACAGAGGGTCCACGCGTGCCCTTCCGAACCGGTAGGGAAGGTAAGTAGATTTCACCCCTGCCCCCCCCCGCCCTGGCGCTATGCCGTCCTATTTAGCCACGTTTTCTAAACCGTGCGCATACGTTCAAGCTGTGCGTGCGAGCAAAGCACATGCGTTGAAGGCCGCGTGCATGCGCACGCTCACATTTTCAGGGCGCGGCGAACCAGTGGTAAAATTATATGCAACCCACCTCTGATCAGAACTGACTTCACTTCTGCTTCCTGACCTTAAGTCTGGAGATGTTTTCTCTCGGAAAATAGCAGAAAATTTACAGTAATAGAAAGGTGGAGGGAAAGCAGGGAGGTATTTGGGGTGAGGAGGAAAAAAACTCTTCCACTAGCCTTCAGGGATTTTCCTTTAAAAAGCCATTAAATGTAATGTCTGATAGCTTATCAAAGCTGGTCCGTTTGAATCACCGATAGACATTTTCGCAGTGACAGCTCTGAACCCACTGTGCTGAGGAGGAAAAACAGTGACAACATCAAACTTGAATTATCAAGAAAAGGAGGCAGGCAAATTAATAATAAAGCTCTAAAGCGGTCTCTGTCACAAACATTTCAATTACTCTTCTAAAGCAAGGAAAAAGTCCTTTCAGTGGGAAGAACGTGCCACGTACTTGAATGTACACCTTCGGCAAATCTCTCCCAAGGAAGAAGGCAGTTATGGAACAAAGACTTCATTAATAACTTAGGTGGGTTTGTTAGATGTTTCTGGAAGAAAACATGATGCAATGTGATATCGTACAGAGGGAGCCAGAGGGTTTGAGGCCACCTTGGCGTTCAAGGAGGGAAGACCTCCTAGAAGAAATTGACAATACACAATACAAAATGTCTTATGATAAACAAAATACAGAACAATAGACCTGGAAGGAACCTTGGAGTTTTCTAGTCCAACCTCTTCCTCAAGAAGGAGACCCTATACCTGTTGTGACCTAGGCCAAGTAAGTATTATCAGATGCAATCAGCTCTAAACAAACAGATTTTATTAGAACAGCTGAGAATTAACTCATTCTCAGCATAGTCCAAACTAATTCAAAACAAATACTACATAACACAGTTCTTCAGCCTTATCACCAACCTTGGTCTACTTTGGCAACCTGCCAAAGGCCTTTCTTGGCAAAAGTTCAGAAACAGGAGACGCCGACAAGAAATAAATGCAGCAAGACAAGAAACAAATCTATCAATGTTGTTTTCCAAAAAAAAGAGCCCAAGAGCTGTTGCTGGTCTTTTAAGCCTTCATCGTCTCTTGGCCTTACTCCTGAGTCGTCCTTTTTGCTTTAGCTGCTCTTCTGGCAACTCTTCTCATACGTGCACTAGGAACAGGCTCCTCCTGTTACTCTGCCTCTCTGCTGTCATCCTCTGGAGGCTCCGAAGTCCGCACATCACTCCCAGATGGCCCTGGTCCCATCTCTGCCTCCGACACAGAGCCCTCGTTCGGGCCTTCCCCTGACTCCAGGACTGGCCCATTGTCCTCCCCAGACTCCTCACTGTCCAACTCCAGGTCTGCAGGCTGCTGGCAGACCACAACAACAGCATTGTCAGATGTAAATGCCTTATTCTCTAATGTGTAAATAGTATATGAACGGGGTATCAGGGGTTAATTTATTCTTCACTTCTTAATGTATTCATAATTCACCACTCCCATATCTAGCTCCTCCCATTGTATATATAAGGAGCTGTTTGCACCCTTTTCCTCGCTTCTATCTGTGAATATTCAGTGAATATAGAATGCCTATTGTAAATAAAAGGAGATATATTTAAACCTTTAACTCTTACTAAACTTATTGAGTCTGATCCTGAAAATATTGCAACAAGCTGGTAGCAGAGGATGGTTAATTGACTCAATAAAAACTTAAAAATGTCTAAGAAAGATAGGCCCAACACCAGGGCATACAGCAAAGAAATGAAAACAGAACAAGAAATAATCAACGAATCCACAAACGCAATTTCGAGAGAATCCGAAGAATACACCACTGAAGACGAAGAAATAATAGATGAAAATGATGACCAAGAGGAAATCGAAATAGAGAATAACGAACTCAGGTCAGAGATATTAAAACTATTGAAGAGCCAGAAGAACGATGAAAGCCTCATCGCGAACCTCCAAGATATGCTGAAGAACAGCGGAGCAGCGAGAGAGAAACACATCACTAATGAAAAGTCAAAAGACCCAAAAATAGTGAGTGATATGACTGCAGAAAAAATTATTGTGAAGAAGAAAAACGGTGATCCCGCGCGAAATTTTGAATGGCAGCCATCTTGGTTTCAACAGGCCTCCAGGGTGAGCGAAGCAGAGCCAATCAGAAAGCTCAATTCAAAATTTCTGGTGCGAAAAACATTATCAGACAACGAAAACGAAAAAGAAGATTCAAACACCTCAGAAGAATCAGAATCAGAAAGTGAAGGTGATTCAACAAACAATCAAATAAAATCAGCAATGAAAACGCTTTTTGCTGCATTTGGGCCAAAACTAAAAATTACTAAAAAGCTAACGAAGAAGCGAGCGAGCAAGCCAATGCCTCAAGACCTGCCCGCTCCCATCCTGACTACGAGAGCGCCGACGCCCGAACCCAGAGAGCCCTGCCGATACCGCCCCACGCCACAGACCGAAGCAAGCACCAACGCCCTCAAAAGAAGAGGAAGAGCAGCCGCCGTCGTCAGGACTCCCAAAATCGAACCAGAGACCGATTCGTCTGAGGAGGAGCAGAACGAGCGAGCCGCAATGAGGAGAACCTTTCACGACGACTCCAAGGAAAAAATGGACAACGCGCATGCGCAAGACTACGCAGACGGTCCGGGAAGACATGAACTGACGAGGAGACCGTGCAGGCTCGTTGCGAGCATCCCCACGCCGTTTTGTAACTTTCTGCATTTACGAGACCACGGACTACCTCAGGTTGTAAGTAATGGACCTAATAATGTCGGAAATTTACCCAGTGACTTCCCAAAGCTAAGGATAGATGGCATTAATTTGCAAGAATGGTATCAGCAGCTCCAGGTTGTCTTTATGAAGGAAAACTTACTGTTTTTTATCACTAGTCCCCCAAAAAGACCTTGGACTCTAAAAATAGATCGTTTACACCATAGAGCATTTTTCTTATTAATATCTAGTGTGTCTCCTGCAATGTATCACAGCATTAAGCAAAATCTGACTGTTTCAGAAATTATTCAATGCATGTTCAATTTGTTTCACAGTGACAGTGTAGCTACCACCACAAGGATGTCTAAAGATTTCTTTTCATCTAGGGTAAAACCAGGGGTTTCCATAAGTGAGCACTTAATATCTTTAAACAAAATAAGAGCTGAGCTGCATTTAAGGGGGGAGGTGATTTCAGACCAAACAATGAAAAGTGTTATTATCAACTCACTTGATCCATCATGGGACAATTATATGTCACATTTAGACACAATCAATCTAGGATACTTATCCATAGAAAGTCTATCCAATAAATTAATAGCAGAAGACAATTCAAGAAGGAATCGTTCTAACAATCACATAGAACACAAACCATATAGGAAAGTAGCTTTCCAAGAAAAATATAATGAAACATTTAAATGTCACAACTGTGGATCCAGGGAACACAATAGGAGAGATTGCCCCAAAATTTCAAAAGAAAGACATAGGTCAGAATATAGAAACAAATACAATTATAGACAGTCTTCCATGGATAGACATAGATATAGAAGCCCACCAAATTACAAAGAGAATAGAGGGGGCAGAGATAATTCAAAGGATAGAAAATCTGGTTCACTGAATGGATTAAATAAACAAAACAACACTAACATACAGCAGAATGAGAACAATAATTGGCTTATTGATTCTGGAGCAACTAATCACACCACTAATAACAAAAATATATTGTCTTCATTTGTAGAAGATAAATTTGTAATAAAGGTAGCTAACCAAGAAAAGGTTCAAGTATTAGGTAGAGGGAATGTAACCTTGCCTGGTCTAGGAAAAATAGAGGGGGTATTGCTAATACCTGATATACCTCATAACATACTAAGTGCCATAAAACTAAGTAGAGATTCTGACATTAACATTGTTTTTTCTAAAGGAAAAGCGACTTTGGAGAAGAATAAAATAGATATAGGCACTGTGATGATTAAAGGAGGCCTACCTTATCTAATAACAAAGGAAAAATGGTTGCACAACATTGATTCAAATATGGAAGATTGTATTGAAGTAGATGATGAAAATATTAGCAACAGTGACAATGATGAATGTAAAATATCTCATGATCACAAAGATGCACACAATGAAAAAAAACCAAAAATAGGTAAGCCAATTCATGATGAGTGTGCTCACATTTTACATAGGAAGTTAGGACATGCCAGTTTTCCTGTAGTACAAAAAATGACTGAACACGCAGAAGGTGTTAAAATAAAAAATTGTGAAAACTATTTGGAATGCTCAGTATGTAAATCTACAAAACTAAAAACTAGCCCCAGGCCAAGAAAATCTACTAGATCAACCAACCAAATTTTTGATTTAGTACACATGGACTTAGTTGGTCCACTAACTCCATCAATCACTTATAGAAAACGTTACTTCTTGACAATAGTAGACGATTATAGCTGCTCTGGATTTGTTTATACATTAAAACACAAAGATGAAACCTTTCAAAAATTTAAAGAATTTTATAAACGCATAGAAACACAACACAATATCAAAATAAAACAAATCATGACAGATAGGGGATGTGAATTCATGTCTAAAGAATTCTCCCAATGGTTAAAGGACAAAGGAATATTACATTACACATCTAGTCCATTTTCTGCGTTCCAGAACGGGATTGTAGAGAGGAAGAACTCAACATTACAAACCATGATTAGATGCACATTGGAAGATGCTGGCTTAAGCAAACAATTCTGGTCAGAAGCCTTACATTATTCCAATTACACACAGAATAGAACCTGGTCCAGCATTGTAAATAAGACACCATATGAAGTGATGTATAATAGGAAACCAAAATTAGCACACATGCACATATTTGGAGTCACTGCAGACGTACACATACCTAAGCAATTAAGAAGAAAGGGAGAGAACGTGTCCAGAAGACTCAGATTTATGGGATATGAGACAGGCACTAAAGGGTACAGATTCATTGATAATAATAACAAATTTATAGTCTCCAGAACAGCTGTGTTCCATGAACAGGCCAACTGGTCTAAAATACATCTTAATGAAATATTTCCAAATAACAACAAAGATACAAAATCTCAAGAGAAAGGGACTATAGAAAAGCAAAATATCAACAAATATAAAAACAAAAACAAAACATGGACAAATAGCCAACACAAAATAAAGACAGACACACTAACAAAAAAGGAAGCAAGATATTTGCATGATAACAATAGTAAACCTGAAAAAACAATTAGAAACACCAGAAATCAAATGCCAAATAAATACAAGGATTATATAATGCATATGGATGGTGAGTCAACAACACCTAATACATATGAGGAAGTGTTAAAACTCCCTCGTAAAGAAAAAGAAAAATGGGAATTAGCAATGAAAAAAGAGATGGAAAGTTTACAAGGATTAAATGTATTTACACCTGCAATTGCACCAAAAGATAAAACAATTATTGGTACCAGGTGGATATATAAAATTAAGAACTTAGAGGGAGGCAATACCCTATACAAAGCTAGACTAGTTGCACAAGGTTATGCACAGAAATATCCGGAGGACTATACTGACACGTATTCCCCCACAGTAAGAACAGAGAGTGTCAAAACAGCTCTAGTGGTAGCATCAGCACTCAATCTCGATGTATTCCAATATGACATACAGACTGCGTATCTACACGCAAAACTAGATAAGGAAATATATGTAAGAGCACCTCACAGTCAATACACAAACAAGAATGAGATTTGGTTGTTAAACAAGAGTTTATACGGGTTAAAACAATCTGGTAAACGATGGTATGATTGTTTAGTAAAAGTACTTAAAACCATGGACTTCAATGCTACCACTGCTGATAACTGTTTCTTTGTCAAAAAGGGTGATGATTACATAGAATTTGTATTGATCTATGTGGATGACATTTTATACATAGGAAAACATAAAGAGAGAAGAGAAACTTTTGTAACTAAGCTAAATGAACATTTCTCATTGAAATCTCTAGGCAAAGTAAACAAATATCTTGGTGTTCAAATTAATAAGACTAAAAGAGGATTCAAACTTACTCAGAGAGATAAGATCATAGAACTTTTAAATAAATGCAATCTAAATAATGCCAAACCTTGTGATACTCCTATGCAAACTGACTTTCTAAGAAATACTGATGAATCATCCCCCGAATTCAAAGATAACACATTTTATAGATCAGTCATAGGTTCACTTCTTTATATATCTAATTGGACAAGACCAGATATCGCTTTACCACTCAATTTATTATCCAGACATGTCAGCAAGCCAACAATGTACCACTGGGAAGCTGTTAAAAGAATTTTAAGATATCTGAAAAGTACACTAGACTTTTGTTTAATGTTAGAACCTAACGATAATAAAGAACCAAAGCTTACATGTTACGCAGATGCGGACTGGGCTGGAGACACCTCATGTAGAAAAAGTACATCTGGTTATATATTCCTCTTAAATGACTGTCCAGTTTACTGGTACACTGGTAAACAAGAACTAGTGGCCACTTCAACGACAGAAGCAGAATATGTTTGTTTATCCAAAGCTGCAAATAACCTTGTATGGTTTAATGATTTAATTTCAGATGTTTGGAAAAAACCTGCTTTGCCTTTTGTTATGCATGAAGACAATAAAGCAGCCATTGAAATATCTAGATCTGACGCCATTGGACAAAGGTCCAGACACATAGATATAAAATTTAAACATGTGAGACAATTATCTCAGGATGGATTTATTAAAGCAGTGCATTGTGATACTTCAGAACAATTAGCTGACATATTGACAAAGCCTTTACCTTCTAAGCAGCACAAATATTTAACTTCTAAGTTGTATGTTTTGTATTGTCCTGAATCTGAATGTAATTGGTGTTGCATAACGAATCGGCATTTAGAGGGGGATTTGTCAGATGTAAATGCCTTATTCTCTAATGTGTAAATAGTATATGAACGGGGTATCAGGGGTTAATTTATTCTTCACTTCTTAATGTATTCATAATTCACCACTCCCATATCTAGCTCCTCCCATTGTATATATAAGGAGCTGTTTGCACCCTTTTCCTCGCTTCTATCTGTGAATATTCAGTGAATATAGAATGCCTATTGTAAATAAAAGGAGATATATTTAAACCTTTAACTCTTACTAAACTTATTGAGTCTGATCCTGAAAATATTGCAACAAGCATCATAGACAAAACTCTTCTTAGAAACCTTCAATGATGGAGCACCCACAACTTCTGGAGGCAAGCTGTTCCCTTCGGTTTCTTTCTTGATGGTTCCCATCTTAAGCCATGCCCATGTAAAGTTGTCATCACATTTTCCTTCAATGTTTTTCAAGTGCTGTCCATGCAAAGCTTTGGTTTTCCATCTATTTAATCTGTCATCCAGATGTTTTTCCTTATATTCTGCCTTTGCTTCTGTTGTTTTTATAACGTTCTCAATTTTCACAGCCTGCAGCAATTTTTCAGCACTTTGATTCACATAATCATTCAAACTTCGATTTTCTTCTTCTACAGTTTGACGGATTTGCAATAGTCCTCTGCCCCCTATTTTTCTTGGCAGGTACAACCTGTCGATGTCACTTCGTGGATGTAAATTATAATTACTATTACTATTACTATTATTATTATTATTATTATTATTATTATTATTATTATTGCAATGCTTTCTACTGGCCTCTCAATTGGCAAAGTTTGGCATCTGTTGATGCTCATAACAGGGATCAGTAGAGGATGGTTTTCTTGTTGCCCTCAGAGCTTCTTGCCCTTCTCGTTTTGCTTGCTATACACCCATGCTTGCTAAGGTAGTCCTCGACTTATGACCACAATTACAAGTCCAACATTTCTGCTGCTAAGCGAGAAACTTGTTAAGGGAGTTTTGCCCCATTTTACGGCCTTCCTTGCCACAGTTCTTAATTGAATCACTGCAGTTGTTAAGTTAGTCACGTGACCGTTAAGCGAATCTGGCTTCCCCATTGACGTTGCCTGTCAGAAGGTCGTAAAAAGGGATCATGTGACCCCGGGATACTGCAACCATCATAAATATGAACCAGTTGCCAAGTGTCTCAATTTTGATCACATGACTATGGGGATGTTGGAATGTTCACTAATGTGAAAAACAGTCAGATGTTTCAGTGCCGTCATAACTTCGAAGAGTGACCATGGCTGCTGTAAGTTGAGGACTACCTGTAGTGAAAAGAGGAAGAGAAATAGAAGGAGACAAAATTGACCCAAAGATCAAGAGCAAGTGTCCTCCTGCTTGCATTTTTGCCTGAAGTTCCTCCAAAATATACACTACTTGACTTATGACTTGGCACTTAGTGCAGGGGTGAAATCCAGCAGGTTCTGACAGATTTTGGCGAACTGGTAGCAGAAATTTTGAGCAGTTCGGCAAACTGGTAGCGGAAATTTTGAGCAGTTCGGCGAACTGGTAGTGGAAATTTTGAGCAGTTCGGAGAACCAGCAAATACCACCTCTGGCTGGCCCCAGAGTGGGGTGGGAATGGAGGTTTTGCAATATCCGTCCCCCAGGAGTGGGGAGGGAATGGGGATTTTACAGTATCCTTCCTCTGCCACGCCTACCAAGCCACACCACGCCCACCAAGCCACACCCACAGTAGTAAAAAAAATTGGATTTCACCACTGACTTAGTGTCCATTCAAAATTATGATGGACCTCCCCAGAGCTCCTTATAACCCAGATTCAAACCTGAAAGTAGTCAGATTAATACCAAAATAAAAAGTGACTTCCATTTTTCTGGGTCTTTGCAAAAATTGTTTCCAGAGATCTTTGAAAAGTCCCCTCTTTTCTCATTAAAGCTTGGTTTGGATCACACCTCTTCTTTTCTGGGTTTAATTTATCTCATTTGCTTGTAACTGAACAATCAAAGGCTCTTATTAGGAAATAAATCCCAATATATTATTTATGCTGTTACAGGATTTGCTCTAGCTGCAAATGAGATTAAAATTAATATTGACAGCTTGGATAATGTAACATAATTTTGTTTTGATTAACACTCCCTCTAGGATTAGAGACTGTACAGTATTTACTTCTTTCCCATCTCGTGCTGTATAATGATTAGTTTAATTGTTGAAAAAGTAAGTTAATAGATCACACAAGTTTTTCTTTCTGCCAATAAAAAGTCGCTCGCCAGGCTTGGGCAGGGGCCCACAGGAAGAAATGCAATGCAAGGAGCAGGCAAGGAATGGAGAAGAAGTCACTCGTCGTGGTTTGCAGGCTGCACATGATCGGCACCAGACTGTTATCTTAAAGGAATTCCTGACTGTTTGATTCATTAACTCCTGGCTGTCTGTTTGTGTGTGTGCGTGCGACGCGGACAGGACAGTCCTACTCAGTTGGGATTGATGGACATGGGGCTGTTTTGGACTAGGGCTGTCAATCCAGTCATACCTTGGTATTCGACTGCTTCAAAACTCATCAAATTTGGCATTCGATGCATTTTGACACAAAACAATTTATCCCAGTAACTCGTTGTTTGTCTGGTATTTGACGCACGAGGTAGAACTTGTCAATGTTGGCTGCCTCGTGACTCGCTACCCTTTGTGGTCAAAACAAAAGGCCACAATGATAAGTCACATGATTTGTTTGGTGCTTGCCATTTTTAATACTCGTGACTCCCAGAACCAATTAACGACGGGTACTGAGGTACCATTATATATCATGTAAAGCCAAGTGGGGGCCTAAATATGATCTCTACCTGCGGATTGCTCAAAACAGTCTCGTCGTCATTTCAGAAGTCTCCAGAAGGACAAAAACTAATTTTGGAGCATCCATTCAGTATGTTTCTCCTCACATCTAAAAAGGATGCTAAAAGATCAGCATAGACAAGTGTCTTCCTTCTGGCGTATAACAAAGCAGGTTTCATTCAGTCATCTGAGGTGTTTGTTTTCATTTCATGTTACACACCGTCTGCTGCCTGAGCTAATAGCATTACTCTGTTTAATGGTACAGTCAGTCCATCATTACTTGATCTCAAGGTGCTTTCATTCCTTCTCCTTACTTTTCTTCACATTATATCAGTCTTGCCAAATGTGGAGCCCTGTCTATGTGCTGGAAGTTAGCCAAGACATAATAATGGAAGTCTGGAGGACATGGGGATCAAGAAGATGGTGTCTTGGATTTATTAGCAGAATAACAGAGTTGGAAAGGACCTTGGAGGTCTTCTAATCCAACCACCTGCTCAAGCAGGAAACCTTATACCAGTCGTTCTCAACCTGTGGTCTGGAGACCCCTGGGGGCCCACAATGCATCACACAAGCAGGTCCATGAAGTCATGAAGATTTTTTATGATTTAAATCTTGAGTTAAGTCTTAGTGGTCCATGGCCATGATTTCAGGAGACTCAGGAGCCTGAGTGGCGTAGGAGGCTAATGCCTCCTACTAAGGCAGCATTTAACATCCAGCTGCCTGCAATTACTGCGAGTTCAATTCTCACCAGGCTCAAGGTCGACTCAGCCTTCCATCCTTTCTAAGGTGGGTAAAATGAGGACCCGGTTTGTGGGGGCAATAAGCTGACTTTGTATAAAATATACAAAAGTATGAAGGCTATTGCTTAAAGCATTGTAAGCCGCCCTGAGTCTCCGGAGAAGGGCGGCATATAAAAATAAATAAAAATTAAAAAAATTAAAATTAAAAAAATTAAATTAAATTTGTAGCCACAACAGCAGAGGTGAAATCCTGCAGGTTCTGACAGGTTCTGGAGAACCAGTAGTGGAAATTTTGAGTAGTTCGGAGAACCAGCAAATATCACCTCTGGCTGGCCCCAAAGAGGGATGGGAATGGGGATTTTGCAGTTTCCTTCCCCTGCCATGCCCACCAAGCCACACCCACCAAGCCTCGCCCATAGAACCGGTAGTAAAAAAAATTGGATTTTACCACTGTATAACAGGTATTTAAAGGAGATTTCGTGTTGAACCACTGCCATATAGCATTTCAGAGTAATGGCTGGGCAATCTCTTTTAAAAACCTCTAATGATGGAGCAGCCACAATTTCTAGTTCTAGATTAGATCTCTCCTTGATCCATTGTCTTCATCCATTGCTTCTTGTCCTGCCTTCAGGTGCTTTGGAGAATAGTTTGACTCCCTCTTCTTTGTGGCAGCCCCTGAGATATTGGAACACTGCTATCATGTCTCCCCTAGTCCTTCTTTTCATCAAACTAGACATACCCAGTTCCTGCAACCGTTCTTCATATGTTTTAGCCTCCAGTCCCCTCATCATCTTTGTTGCTCTTCTCGTCTTGATATTGTCATGGAAGTATGTGGTTAAATTGTTGGTTTTCTTATTGTTTCCATGTTTCCTTTCACTCTGCTGTATAACCGTGATGGCAAACCTATGGCACACATGCCCAAAGTGGCACTTGAGGCATCGCCCGTTCCTCTTCTGGGTTTCTGGCACATATGCTTGTGTGTTGTGGCCCGTCAGCGGCCTATGCAAATTGTAGCTGATTCTGACAACGAGGAGGCTGGTATGGTGCTGTGCCAGCAGCCTGTGTAGCTGGTGCTTGAGTCAGACAGTAAGGAGGCTGGAGAAGATGTGGTGCCAGAGGCGGGGATTCAGCCAGGGCCTTCAGAACCTCCAGAAGCTCCCTTAAGTGAAGAGGACGAAGAAGAGGAGCCTCTTCTCGATGCATGGGCGCGCAGAGCTGCCAAAAGGCAGGAGTGGCTCCTCAGGAGGAGGTCTCCTCGAGAGTAAGGCTTGGGGCTAATTGGCCACTCCCTTAGCCTATTTAAGGAGGAACGCCGACTGAAGCAATTTGCAGGGAACAACTTCGTTCACTCTCCTTCGTGCCTCGCTTTTAGTTCGATGCAAATTGCTTCTGGGCTTTCTGCCAACCATAGTAAGATTATCTTAGGATTCTTGTAGGCTGTTAAGAAAGTTAATTAACAGCCTTTGTTTGAAAAACTGATTTTATTTTAGTAAACCAAGGTTTGTACAGACTTTGTGTGTGTGCTGCGTTCTTTGGGGTCCATAGCTGGGGCAGAACAGTGTGCGACTATCAGCTGGTCTTTTTGCATGTGGCAGTGCCAGCTGGTCGTCATGTGCGCATGCGCGCCAGAAACCTGGAAGAGTAGCTGGCTGAAACCGGAAGTTCATTTTCAGGCATGTGCATGTGCCCTGGGCACCTCCTCTTCCAGGTTGTGGCCCAGAGGTGCACGTTGCTCCCTTTTCAGCACTCGGTGCTGAAAAGGTTCGCCATCACTGCCCTATACTTTCTCTCCTCTTCAGTGTCACCACCTTGAATTTTGCTCACTCACAAATAACCCCTATTGTTTGTTCACAGTTTTATGATCATTCGCCCAAATATTAATAAGAATGAATCTCTACCACTAAGTTATGAATGTAATCAATTTTGAGTCTTTTAATTGTAATTTTTTTTCCATAAAACTCTTTTAATTTAGTCTAATATAATGGCACATCAAGCAGTAATGGCTACATTAAATTGAATCATGATGTTCATATACACATTTTATGACACAGTCAAATATCCTAATGCATTAATTCATGTCAATCAGTTAATAAAAATCAAACAGGAAACATTTTCTCTGCTGCTGTTAAACTACTCCGGACCCATTTTCTGCTTTGAGAATGTAAGTCTTAACTGTTTGTGTTGCTCGTTCAGGCAGAATGAGACAAAGTTAGAAGATAGGTGTTTGTTGACAAGCATTAAACAGGAATTGGTACTGGTTTTAGCACATCTAAAATAGATTTATTATTACTCCTTGGCAAGCATCTATTGACTCTAAAATCGGTCACTTATCTTACTATCTATCTATCTATCTATCTATCTATCTATCTATCTATCTATCTATCTATTTATTTATTTATTTATTTATTTATTTATTTATTTATTTATTTATTTAATTAATTTATATACCGCCCTACTCCCAAAGGACTCAGGGCGGTGAACAGCCAAACAGCAAAAAAACATAAATACAAAATTGAAAAACAAAATAAAATCGAATTAAACAAATTTGGCCCAAGACATATTAAAACCCCAATCATTTAAAACCAATTTAAAATTTGCATAATTAAAAAGAGGGACAAAATTAGGCCAGGCCCGCCTGGTGGAATAAAAAGGTCTTAAGAGCGCGGCGGAAGGTGCGCAGATCCGGGATCCTCCGTATCTCCGGGGGGAGCTCGTTCCAGATAGTAGGTGCCCCCACAGAGAAGGCTCTCCCCCTAGGGTCCGCCAGTCGACATTGTTTGGCCGATGGTACCTGGAGGAGCCCCTCTTTATGAAAGCGTACCAGCCGGTGGGAGGCTATTGGTGGTAGTAGGTGGTCCCGTAAATAACCAATTGGTTGTCCCAAAGGTGCTTTTTCAAGAGGCAACTGGACTTTCTGGTGTTTCTTTGAAGACCTTTTGCTTCTCATCCAAGAAACTTCTTCAGCACCTTTGGGACCATCACAGCCTGGATGACTGAGAATCTCCATAGACATTTGTTGATTCTTCTCCTAAGAATGCAAGAATCATAGGGTTGGAAGCAGTGGTGGGATCCTGCCAGTTTAACAACCGGTTCGGTGATCGTGTGTTTCGCTGCACGCGTGTGTGCAGTTTTGACAAAACTAATCTTCCATGTTACTTTTGGGAACTAACACAGCTGAGGTGCGGCAATGCACTCTGCCACGCAAATCAGCTGAGAGGATAAAGATAAGTAAAGCGCACGGGGGTGTGGGGGGGTGGGACCTGATCTTCTGAGCGAACTGGTTCTTTCTCAGCTGATCGTCGGACCTACCAGTACGCTGAAACCGGACCGAACCGGCTGAATCCCCCCCCCCCCCTGGTTGGAAGAGATCTTGGAGGTCTTCTAGTTCAATCTCCTCCCCCAAGGCAGAAGTTTTCATACCATTTGGACAAAGGTTGTCCCATCTTTTCCTGACAACCTCCAGTGATGGAGTACCCACAATTCCAGGAGACAAGCTATCCATTGCTTAATGGTTCTCATTGTCAGGAAATTCTTCCTTATTTCCAAGTTGGATCTCCCTCTCATGAGCTTTCACTCATTGCTTCTTGTCCTACCCTTAGGTGCTACTGGGAATAAATTAACTGAGAGTAAATCAACATCCTCTTTCTTATCGAGCCAAATTTTGAAAAATACATTAAAATCAAGACTAAAATTACTCCACAATTATTAGCCTAGGAGCAGTTGCCTCTTACAAATCTTCTAAAATTTGCGGGTATTTAAAAAGCCGCAGTAGAGATTGATACTTTCAGACTTGGAAAATTCTGTTAATTTACCATTAAAATAAAGTAGAATTACAGTACTTCATCTAGTTGTGAGTTTTGATCCAGTTACCAGCAGGGCTGACAATTTCCATCTCAGAGACTCATTTCTATCGGCAATTTCGTCTTCTCTATATTTAATTTCAGGATGTTCTTCCTCATCTCTTCATGATAAAATTATTCTGCCTCAAAGATATGTTGAAGAAATGTCCATCTGGGTTCAGTTCCAAGTGGGGAGAAAGACATTGGAAACATGTAGCCTTTCTAGGTGGCTCAGTGGCTAAGACACTGAACTTGTCAATAGAAAGGTCGGCGGTTCAAAATCCCTAGTCTAGGTCTCCTGCGAGAGCAGGGGGTTGGATTAGATGACCTCCAAGGTCCCTTCCAACTCTGTTACTGTTACATGGAGACTGTTTGAAAAGATGGTTTAATGGTGGACAGAACCATGTGGTTTTGAGGTCCTGGGCAAAAAAGCACATGGGAGAGAGAGAGAGAGAGAGAGAGAGAGAGAGGGAGGGAGGGAGGGAGAGAGAGAGAGAGAGAGAGAGAGAGAGAGAGAGAGAGAGAGAGAGAGAGAGAGAGAGAGAGAGATTTATACCCTCTGTTGGGCTTTGAATTTGAGCTTGTATTCTGATTGGTTGTCAGACTCCCATGGCCCCATGGGAGTAACTTTGTAGGTTGTCTTTTGAGTCCCAGGCCTGGTTGAATCTTGCTGGGTGATGATGTAATGAAGCGGGTTTTGGGCAATTCCTATTATGGCTGAGGGCTAATCCTATCTTTGTTGGATCTTGGGTGAGGGTCGTTTGCTTATGAATAGACCTAGCCATCTCTTTATCTCTTAAGTGCCGACATCTACTGTGGGCTATTGAGGAGGATGGAGGCTATTAAAAGCGAGTCTGCTTCCTGCCTAACCAAAAATGTTTCTCCATTTCTCATCCAGGGAGGTATAATATTCTGCCTTTTTAATATTTCCTAGAATATTTCATTTTTCTAGGAGAGTGGTGGGTGCTAACTTCCTACGGATAGAACTACCAAATGTAGATTTAAGAAAAGTATTGTAAATACAAGAACTTTTCACAAAGACATTTCTTTTTGACTTTATCCTAAATCTTATTTGTACTAATGGGAGCCATGAGTCCCATTGGCAGCCAGCTGTTAAATGTTTTAATCACTGATTTTCTTCAGTCTAAGATGTAGAAAATAGAACACTCCTATTGATTAACCTTTTCAGAACATGGCTGCTAATCTTTTAATTCCCCAAAGAAGTACCCTTTCTTTTCTAGCAAGAGGAAACATTAAAAATGCTACTGAAAAATGTCCAGGCATTTTTTAAAAAATGATTGAGATATTAGAAAAATGAAATTATGTGCATTGATATGTACAACTGATTTTCACATCCTTAATTCTTAGCATTTAAGGTCATGGTTGGCACATTCATTGTAAAAACGGTTGAATTTCAATATAGCTAATACTTATGCTCTATCTTGGTTTTATTAATATAACTAATAGCAATAGCATTGATTGATTGATTGATTGATTGATTGATTGATTGATGAGCCTTTCAACTCCAGACCAACTCTAGGCAGCTCACAGCATAAGAACAAGATTAAAATATAAATCTAAGAAGAAAACAGAAAACAAGAATATTGATAGCACTTAGACTTATATACAGTGCTTTCCAGCCCTCTCTAAGCTTACAGAGTCAGCCTATTGCCCCCCAAAAATCTGGGTCCTCATTTTACCCACCTCGGAAGGATGGAAGGCTGAGTCAACCTTGAGCCTGGTGAGATTTGAACTGCCAAACTGCTGGCAGCTGGCAGTCAGCAGAGGTAGCCTGCAGTACTGCCTTCTAACCACTGCGTCACCACAACTCTTGCAAAGAAGAGGATACAGGAATTGACCTAAATTACATAAATTCAATGCAAATCTCTTCCTTCATCTTTGCCCATCATGATTACAAGGTGAGAAAATGTGGAATTTTGAAAGGGCAACCTATAGCCGTGATGGCGAACCTATGGCACGCGTGCCAGAGGTGGCACACAGCGCCTTCTCTGAATGCACATGAGCTGTCGCCCCAGTTCAGCTCTGCCACACATGCGTGCATGCTTCCCACTGGCCAGCTGGTCTTCGGCTCTCTGCCGCTACCGGTTCTTCAGAACCTGTTAGAACCTGCTGAATAGCACCCCTGCTCTGGTCCCGTTGACTGACCCAGATTGGATCCTGCAACATTGTCCTCAGACATGTATATTTCCTTTCATTTGTGGGCAATCTATAGCTTCCTATTTAAGAATGTATTCATGCCCAACAATGGAGCTGTGTGACTTTTCTTGCCAGTGAGACTTGGACTGTATACAGGAGTCACGCTAGCAGGGGTGAAATGCTGCCGGTTCGGACCGGATCGCCTGATCCGGTAGCGATGGCGGTGGGTGGTTCGGAGAACCGGTAGCAGGACTCCCTGCCCCCTCCGGATGCCCAGCTGAGCCGCGTGATCATCAGAGGCTTTTTTTTTTTTACTTTTAAAAGCATTTTTTCTTTGGCCGAAAAAATGCTTTTAAAAGTAAAAAAAAAAAGCCTCTGATGATTATGTGATTCAGCTGGGATCGTCAGATCCTTTTAAAAGCATTTTTTCTACAACCTCTTTAGCCGAAGAGATTGTAAAAAAATGCTTTTAAAAGGGTCTGACGATCCCAGCTGAGTTGCCTGATCATCAGAGCCTTTTAAAAGCATTTTTACACCCTCTTTAGCCAAAGAGGTTGTAAAAAATGCTTTTAAAAGCCTCTGACGATCCCAGCTGACTTGCCTGATCGTCAGAGCCTTTTAAAAACATTCTTTTACAACCTCTTTAGCCGAAGAGGTTGTAAAAAAATGCTTTTAAAAGCTTCTGACGATCCCAGCTGAGTTGCCTGATCATCAGAGCCTTTTAAAAGCATTTTTGTACAACCTCTTCAGCCGAAGGTTGTAGAAAAAAATGCTTTTAAAAGTAAAAAAAAAAAAAAGTTGGTCACGCCCACCCAGTCACATTATCCTCCCTCCCCCACACCAAGCCACGCCCACAGAACCAGTAGTAACAAATTTTACATTTCACCACTGCCCGTTAGGCAATTGAACCACTTCCACACATCCTGTCTCTGCAGACTTCTGAAGATCCAGTGGCAGGACAAGGTGCCAGACAGAGAAGTCCTCTCCAGAGCAGGCTTGCCATCAGTTCACACCCTGCTGATGAAAGTGCAGACAGATACGCTGGGCAGGCCATGTTGCAAGGATGCCAGACCATCGCATCCCTAAACATGCCCAACATGTGGCAGAACATTTCGTGCACGTGTAGGTCTTACCAGTCACCTGCGGACACACTGTGGACAGCTCACAACCCGTTAGATGTCAAGGTCCTCTTCGAACACGTGTTGTGACCTAGGCCCAAGTAGTTATTACCAGACACAATCAGTCCTAAACAAACATATTTTATTAGAACAGCTGAGAATTACTTCATTCTCAGCTTAGTCCAAATTACTTCCAAAACAAATTCTTCATAAACAGTCCTTTGGCCTTATCACCAACCTTTGTTTTCTTTGGCACCCTGCCAAAGGCTTTTCTTGGCAAAAGTTCAGAAGCAAGAGATACTGACAAGAAACAAATATAGCAACGTTGCTTTCCTACAAAGATCCCAAGAGCCGTTGCTGCTCTTTGAAGCCTTCTGGGAGGGGCCAATCATCTCCTGGCCTTACTCCCAAGTTGTCCTTTTTGCTTTAGCTGCTCTTGCCTTCTGGCAGCTCTTCGCATGCGTGCAACTAGGAACAGGCTCCTCCTGTTCCTCTGCCTCTCTGCTATCCGCCTCTGGAGGCTCTGGAATCCGCACATCGCTCCCAGATGGCCCTGGCCCCATCTCTGCCTCCAATACAGATCCCTCGTCCGGGCCTTCCCCTGACTCCAGGACTGGCCCATGTTCCTCCCCAGCCTCCTCAATGTCTGACTCCGCTGCCAGCTCCGCAGGCTGCTGGCGGACCACAACAACACGATGGACGAATGTCATCATTTAAGAATGTACTCATGCCCAACAATGGAGCTGTGTGACTTTTTGGGAGGAGTGAGTAACTTGTGAACTTCTGATGTATTATTATGAACATTATATTAAATACTTTTTTTAAAAAAAAGTAAGGTTAAACTTTTCCTAGCATTGGGATCAGATTTGCAATCACACCATATTATGATAAGGTTAAGAAATGTAATTTTAGGGGTAATGAGATGACCTTCATGGCACTTTTGATCAAAATGGAATTATAATTAGAAACGTTCTCTATAGAGAAATACTGTATTTGTTTTACCTCTGTGGAACTATCAGAACATCAGTTCAATGTTCTTTGCAGAGGAATATTTTATCTTATCTAGCATCTCAGAACTGAGACTGGATAAATCATTCTTAATCAAACAAGATTGCCTACTATGGTGTGATTGCTTAAGAGTGGCTCTTCATGGAATAATAATAGTAATAATAATAATAATAAAGTAACTTTATCTAGAATGTAAAGCATTTCCCTAGACATCAGCAAGTTGCATATAAGAATATATGATCACTGGGGGGGGGGGGGTTAGTTGGAAAAAAGATTTTTATTTGTTTGTTTTATGGATTAAAAGTTGGTGGATGAAAAGTTGGGAAGGTTTTAAAATAGTTTTTATTAAAACATAAATAATAAATACCCTCAAAGAAATTTATGGTAATTGTGAAAAAGTAAAAAGAATGGAAAAGAAGAGACAAAGGAGAAAGGAAAGAGAAAAAAAGGAAAATAAAATAAATGAACAGAAACCATGAAGAAGGAAAGGAAGGAAGGAAGGAAGGAAGGAAGGAAGGAAGGAAGGAAGGAAGGAAGGAAGGAAGGAAGGAAGGAAGGAAGGAAGGCACTTTCATTTTAGCAAAGGGGGAAAAAATCACGATACATCACGTGACAACAACATGATGCCGTGAGTTTGACACCCCTGCCATAGGGGCTTACAGTATTGAATAAACAAGTCAAACCCCATTGATGTGTGGGTGGATACTCCCACTGTTTTTCTGCCTGCCCATAGTTTTTCTATTGACTGACTTAATAAGCAAATATCTATGAAAGAACGAGCCAATTGCAACTATGATCCAATAGATCACAGGTTAATATACTGCCTAGTTAAAATACAGTAAGGTTCCCAGTAATACATGGTTGTGAAAGTGGGACCATAAGGAAGGCTGAGCTCCAAAGAATGGAGGCCTTTGAACTCTGGTGCTGGAGAAGACTCCTGCGAGTCCCTTGGACTGCAAGGCGATCCAACCAGTCAGTCCTAGAGGAGATCAACCCTGACTGCTCTTTAGAAGGCCAGATCTTGAAGAGGAAACTCAAATACTTTGGCCACCTAATGAGAAGGAAGGACTCACTGGAGAAGAGCCTAATGCTGGGAACGATTGAAGGCAAAAGAAGAAGGGGACAGCAGAGAACGAGGTGGCTGGATGGAGTCACTGAAGCAGTCGGCGTGAGCTTAAATGGACTCCAGAGGATGGTAGAGGACAGGAAGGCCTGAAGGAACGTTGTCCATGGGGTCGTGATGGGTTGGACATGACTTCACAACTAATAACAACAAGGTTCCCAGGTCCCTCCTGTTTTCAGTCTATCTAGACTTGCCTCTAAAATGTGCCAGGGGAATGACAGTCTTTAAGGATTTGGGGTGTTATTGCTATAAAAAAGAAAATATTTTTTTTAAACTGGAGAGTTGCTTTTAAAGTAAGTGCTTCTCTTTTTCCTCCCTCTGTGGAGAAGAGAGGGCCTCTCTTCAACTTTACTGCATATTCACCGTCCTGCAAGTCATCTGGAGTCTTTGAAGTTCCAAGCAGCTTCTCCTTACTGGTTCTCCTTTCGGCTTGGATCCTGGCAGGTCGGCTGAGGCTGTTTCCAAGGTGCCCCAAGCTGCCCTCCTTATGAAAGCAGCCTGCCATTTTAGCTCGAAGTAATTGACGGCCAATAGAGACTGGCTGTTTGTCAGTTCCAGTCTTACAGGCCCAGTTTGACATCCTGCCTGCAGAGAGATTCCTTCGCCTTCCGCAGACAAATCTCAACACGCTATTCCCTTCGGACAAATGATTGATTCGACGGTAATGGTCTAAAATGGGAGCTGGAAGGAGGCGGAGTGGGCCAGCAAAGCTCAGGGATTCCACGAGACGAGCTCTTGAGCCGTAATTGGGCCACCCTGTGCCAGTTGATTTCCTCAGCTTACGGGCCGAGTGCCAAGTTCAGGTTTAGAGTCCTGGTTTTTTAGATCCATCTCTGCACACCGGAACCCGGAAGAGCAACGGGGCGATGACTGGTCTGCCCCGAGAGATGGCTCTGCGTGCCACTTCCGGCACACATGCCATCACGGTGCTAGGTTGACAGGAGTTGGGGCAAGAACAAGAGCTCACCCCATCGTGTGGCACTCAGATCTTGAACCCCATGTGGTCAGCTTTCCAGGTGACAAGCCCAGCATCTTTAACCATTGAGCAATTGCGCCCCCAAAGAGAATAACAACCAGCCCCTTCCTTCTCCTAGTCACACCAATCGTATGAAGGGAAGAGATCAGAGGTGCTTCAGTAGGTTCTAACCAGTTCTGGAGAACCGGTAGCAGAAATTTTGAGTAGTTCGGAGAACCGGTAGTAAAAAGCCTGACTGGCCCTGCCCCCATCTATTGTCTGCCTCCCAAGTCCCAGCTGATCGGGAGGAAATGGGGATTTTGCAGTAACCTCCCCTTGCAGTAACCTTCCCTAGAGCCTTGATAGTACAGTGGTCTAAGCACCCTGTTATTAACACAGCTGCCTGCAATTACTGCTGGTTCGAATCTCTCCAAGGCTCAAGGTTGACTCAGCCTTCCATCCTTTCTAAGGTAGGTGAAATGAGGACCCAGTTTGTGGGGGCAATAAGCTGACTTTGTATAAATATACAAAAGTATGAAGGCTATTGCTTAACGCATTGTAAGCCGTCCTGAGTCTCCGGAGAAGGGCGGCATATAAATCAAATTAAAAAAACAAAACAAAACAAAAAACAAACCCTTCCCCTGGAGTGGGGAGGGAATGGAGGGAGTATCCTTCCCCTACCATGGCCATCAAGCCACGCCCACCAAGCCACGCCCACCAAGCCATGCCATGTCCACCAAGCCACACTCACAGAACTGATAGTAAAAAATTTTGAAACCCACCACTGGAAGAGATGGCACCATGGTTTATGGCAGTGGTCAGTAACCTGCAGCTCTGGAGCTGCATGTGGCTCTTTTACCCCTCTGCTGTAGCTCCCTGTCACTCAAACTATGTGTCACAACTGTCAATGTGCGACACCCGCTGGCACACAATTTATTGAGCTTTTCAACCCCCGCTAGGCCAACCATGGATAAATCCAAGAAAAGAAAAGTTTCAAAAGAAAACTAATTCAATTACATATGCTAGTTTTGTGGCCGGTCAAGAAATAGTCAGGCACAGGAAGGGTTTTGTGGCTCCCGGTGTTTTCTTTTCTGTGGGAAACGGGTCCAAATGGCTCTTTGAATGTTTAAGGTTCCAAACCCCTGGTTTCTGGTGTAGTTCTTGCTAGCTGATTGTCTTTATGTTCATGCAAATGCATCTTCATCCCTAGGACTCTTCGCTGTCAGATTTCCAACTTGGGGAGCCCATGGACATAATGAAAAGAAGGACTAGAGGTGACATGATAGCAGTGTTCCAATATCTCAGGGGATACTGCAAAGAACAGGGGGTCAACCTATTCTCCAAAGCCCCTGAGGGCAGAGAATCAGCAATGGATGGCAACTAGTCAAGGAGAGAAGCAACTTAGAACCAAGGAGAAATTTCCTGACAGTTAGAACAATTAATCTGTGGAACAACTTGCCTCCAGAAGTTGTGAATGCTCCAACACTGGAAGTTTTTAAGAAGAGACTGGACAACCATTTGTCCGAAATGGTATAGGTTTTCCTGCCTGAGCAGAAGGTTAGACTAGAAGGCCTCCAAGGTCCCTTCGAACTGTTCTGTTCTGTTCTGTTCTGTTCTGTTCTGTTCTGTTATTCTATTCTATTCTATTCTATTCTATTCTATTCTATTCTATTCTATTCTATTCTATTCTATTCTATTCTATTCTATTCTAATGGTCTTCTCACTACTCACTGTTTCTCATGTGGGAGATTTTAATGCCCCCAAACAGCTTCTGTCACACAAACTTTGATTTCTTTCTCTTTTTCTTGTCTTCTCCTTCCCATCCTCCCAGCATTAGCTGCATGGAAGGCATGGAGTCCTAAATGAGTTTGTTTCTGAAGGCTTTTGATATGAGGTCATCCCATCCAGTGGTGGGTTCCTCCCGGTTCGGTCCGGTTCGGCCAAGCCACTAGCGGTGACGATATGATGTCACTGAACCGGTTCTTCCCCCCCCACCCTCCCACCCCCCCCACCCATGTTATTCTTACCTTTTATTTGGTCCCATCCCCAATCTATTGCTGCCTCCTGAGTCCCAGCTGATGACTAGAGGGAAAAAAACTGTTTAAACTCTTGCCACGGGGCTTCAAAGGGCCGCCCTACAGCTGATCAGTGTTAAAAGCAAACAAATGAGTCGGGTCGTAAGTGCGAGGACCTTCCAGAAATAACTCTGACCAGCTAGCCACGTCCACCTAGTCACATGACCTCCAAGCCACACCCACAAAATAAGCCACGCCCACAGAACCGGTAGTAAAATAATTTAGAACCCACCCCTGATCCCATCCCATCCCATCCCAATTAATTCTGGTTGATCAAGGCCATCTTCTCAGGTCAGGTTATAATTGGCACAAACCTGTCTAAAAATCTACCTAACAACAGACACATCCTTGGAGCTTCTTGGATGAGATTTGCCTATCCCAGGTCCTTGGTAAGGACTCGCTAGGTAGACAAAAATATCAAACCCAGTCTGAACATCTGGCTGGCTGTACGACGATCAATAATAACAATAATAGAAATATTTTTCCTCTTTCATGTATATTTATTATTTTTGCTTCGCAGCCGTGAAATACGACCACGTGCAACTGTCCTGAATAATATCAGGTATTCTTTTTTTTTATTATTATGATTATTTTTCTTTTCCCAGCTTTGCATCCATTAAAAACCTCCCAAGTTTTTCTGTTAATTGCCTGTTGGCAACATGCGGTCTCTGCTAAAAAACATATTTTCTGTCAAGATTGCATTCATCATTTGGGCTCATTTCTCTTGGCCCTCCACCCATCAGAGCTTCATTGAGAAGGCAAAACAGCAGCTTGCGAGTTAGCAAATGAGGAACAAAAAGACAGAGGAGAGAGAGAGAATGAAAGAGAGAGCAAGAACAAGGAGGAAGAGGAGGGGACTGATACAGCATTCATAGGTGACCGCACAACAATTTGTGCATGTGTGTTGTTGTTGTTTTTTTTAAAGCACCGCTTTTGAAGACGTTTGCCTTAACCCATCGATGTGACTTTGAAAATGTGAGTCATCAGCCCCCGGCCCACTGTCAACCCAACCCCCCCTACCTAGGAGCCCTTTTGTAGAATCTACTAGCTGTACTTAATTCAGGCACTAGCCTTGCAATGGATCAATTGTGCAATCGTTTGCAAAGACAGCTTGTTGATCCTGTCACGGTGCCAACGCCAGAAGCTTGCTGGGTATTTTTGTCTTGGCAGATGCCCGTTCTGTTGCAAAGGTCTGCTACTCAGTTCTCTCCCCTCCCTTTTCTTTCAGGTAATCTCCAGCATTTTCGTGGCAAAAAAAAAAAAGAGAAACAAAAGAGAGAATCGATTATTCAGTTTTGTTTTGTTTTGGGGTTGTTGGGTTTTTTTTTTTGTTTTTTTTAAATAGGGCTCTTTTTCTCCTTATCGTACAAGGGGAAATTATTCTGCGGGGACTCATCCTATTTTAACAAGGATTGGCACAGTTCTAGCATGAAAAATGTAGTTTTTTTGTTGTTGTTTTTAAATGGTTAGGTTGCAGATCTTGGGCCTGTGAGCTGAAATTGAGCCTGGTCTACTTCGTCGAAACATTGCCAAGAAACCTCCAATTTTACGCGGGAGAAAACCCGAATAACCAAAGACCTACATACAAACACCCGCGAAAACCTCAGAAAACAAATAGATAGATAGATAGATAGATAGATAGATAGATAGATAGATAGATAGATAGATAGATAGATAGATGATAGATATCTTCACAAGCACAAAGTCCAGAAGTGATATCCACTTCGACTTTGGTTTTGTTGATTAAAAAGATTTGATCCAGTGGTGAAATGTAAAATTTGTTACTTCCGGTTCTGTGGGCGTGGCTTGGTGGGGGAGGTAATGTGACTGGGTGGGCATGGCCAACTTATTTTTTTACTTTTAAAAGCATTTTTTCCCATTTTTTCTTTTCGGCCGAAGAGGTTGTAAAAAATGCTTTTGAAAGCCTCTGACGATCAGGCAACTCAGCTGGGATCGTCAGAGGCTTTTAAAAGCATTTTTTTTTCCTACAACCGAAGAGGTTGTAGAAAAAAATGCTTTTAAAAGCCTCTGACGATCCCAGCTGAGCCGCGTGATCATCAGAGGCTTTTTTTTTTTTTTTACTTTTAAAAGCATTTTTTCGGCCGAAGAGGTTGTAGAAAAAAATGCTTTTAAAAGTAAAAAAAAAAAAAAAAGCCTCTGATGATCACGCGGCTCAGCTGGGCATGGGAGGAGGGGGCAGGGATTTTTGCTACCGGTTCTCCAAACCACCCGCTGCCATCGCTACCGGATCGGGCGATCCAGTCCGAACCAGGAGCATTTCACCCCTGGTTTGATCTTATAGGAATGGCTAGTTATATGTGTGTGTGTGTGTGTGTGTGTGTGTGTGTGTGTGTGTGTCAGAGGTAGTATTCAGCTGATTCGGATTCGTTCAGGCGAACTGGTAGCGGCGATCTGCGAGTGGCCGCCCACCCACCCCGATGCTATGCTGTCCTATTTAACTACATTTTCTAAGCCGGGCGCATGCATGTAAGCCACACATGTGAGCAAAATGCATGCGCGGAAGGCCACGCGCATGCACGGAAGGTGCACACACACATTTTCAGTGTGCAGCGAACCGGTGGTAAAATTATGTGTGTGTAAAAGCAAAAAGTTGAGGTTGGTATGTGTTTATCTTGTACTGTGCTAAGAAGAGCTGGAAGTCAATACCCCTTTTCTTTCTTTTTCTCTTTCCCCTTGTATCTCACACACACCCTTTCCCCCCTCTCCCTTCCCTTCCCTTAATTTCCTATTTTTTCTTCTTCTCTTCTTTGTATTTTATATAATAAAAAAATAATAATGATAGTAAGTGATGGAACGCACTGCATAAATTTGTCACGACAAAGATGTAAATAACTAAACGAAGCAGCTAGAATGATTAAGGAACTGACAGTTTCTGATTTGCAGAAGGATCCCAGGAATTAAGTTCTTTAACTGGAAAAGGAAGCTGCTTTGAAAAGGTTTCAAACATTGTAACCCAGGTTAGTCTTCAGTTTAGGGCCACAATCGAGCCCAACATTTCTGTTGCCAAGCAAGGCAGTTGTTGAGGGAGATTTGGCCCCGTTTTATGACCTTTCTTGACATCGTTGTTGAGCGAACCACTGCAGTTGCTAAGTAGTAACACGGTTGTTAAGTGAACCTGGCTTCCCTGTTGACTTTGCTTGACAGAAGGCCACAAAAGGGGATCACATGAGCCTAAGACCCTGTAAAACCGTCATAAATATGAGCCGGTTGCCAAGCACCTGAATTTAGATCACATGACCATAGCGATCAGGGTTGGGTTCTACTTACCTTTACTACCGATTCGCAATGGGATCGCGTGCGAATCTGCTCATGTGCAGATTGCCGATGATGACAACTGGGGTGGTGGGCGGGGTCTCCTGCCAGTTTTACTACTGGTTCTTGCGAACCGGTCTGAACCAGGGGCAACCCACCACTGATGGGAATGCTGCAATGGTCGTAAGCGTGAAAACTGGCCATAAGTCATTTTTTCCAGTGCTGTTTTATCTTTGAGCGGACTGTTGTAAGTCCAGGTGTACCTGCACATCTCACCTTGCAGGTTGACTTAGCCAAACCTGTGGCCTCTGTCTCGCCTTGCACATACACTCCAATCAGGGGTGAAATCCGGCAGGTTCTGACAGGTTCTGGAGAACCGGGTAGCGGAAATTTTGAGTAGTTCGGAGAACTGGCAAATGCCATTTCTGGCTGGCCCCAGAGTGGGGTGGAAGATTTTGTAATATCCTTCCCTTGGAGTGGGCAGGGAATGGGGATTTTGCAGTATCCTTTACTCAGGAGTGGGGAGGAAATGGGGATTTTGCAGTATTCTTCCCCCAAGAGTGGAGAGGGAATGGGGATTTTGCAATATCCTTCCCCAGGAATGGGGAGGGAATGGGGATTTTGCAGTATCCTTCACTCAGGAGTGGGGAGGAAATGGGGATTTTGCAGTATTCTTCCCCCAGGAGTGGAGAGGGAATGGGGATTTTGCAATATCCTTCCCCTGGAATGGGAAGGGAATGGGGATTCTGCAGTATCCTTCCTCTCGAGTGGGGAGGGAATGGAGATTTTGCAGTCTCCTTCCCCTGGAATGGGGAGGGAATGGAGATTTTGCAATATCCTTCCCCTGGAATGGGGAGGGAATGGGGATTCTGCAGTCTCCTTCCTCTCGAGTGGGGAGGGAATGGAGATTTTGCAGTCTCCTTCCCCTGGAATGAGGTGGGAATGGAGATTTTGCAATATCCTTCCCCTGGAATGGGGAGGGAATGGGGATTCTGCAGTCTCCTTCCTCTCGAGTGGGGAGGGAATGGAGATTTTGCAGTCTCCTTCCCCTGGAATGAGGTGGGAATGGAGATTTTGCAGTATCCTTTCCTTGGAGTGGGGAAGGAATGGAGATTTTGCAGTATCCTTCCCCTGCCACACCCACCAAGCCACACGATGCCCACCAAGCTACGCCCACAAAACTGGTAGTAAAAAAATTTGAACTTCCCCACTGACTCCAATGCTCCCAATTCCGAAGGCAGGCTTCTACCGTATCGCTCGTCTTTCTTGAATGGATTTATAATCTATCCAATACGGTACTTTTTCTGAACGCGTTACAAAAAAAAAAGGGGGGGGGGGGACAGATTAACAGGAGACAATCTGCCTTGGTGAAGATTGCATATTGTGGCATTTCTAGTCCATATGGATGAGTAAGACTTGGATTGCAGGCATTTGACCTTCAAAATCCTGCAAATGGGAAACCAGACTTCTACTTTTTACAGCTGGAGAAGTCACAGCCTTGTTTCTCCTTGCCTGCGAGGCCATTATTAAAATACAATTTGACTTAAAAAAACAAAACAAAAAACCCATCGAGTGATATATCTCCCACCCCTAACTTTTCTATTTTTCTCGAGGAAAGCGAACGCTTTCCTTATATTTCCAGCGCCCTCTTTCCTTCACCCCTCCTGGCTAACTAAGCCTCACTCATTAGCACCTATGATTCAATTGCCCATCATTTAAGAACTCAATTGCAAATTTAGAGCCACGGGCAAAATCTAAATAAGACTTGAATTTTTTTTTTTTTTTTTTTGGCTCATGCCAGAGTTAATCTCAAGTAATAACTCCTGAGAGCCTTTGAAAAGGTCTGACGGTAGCTTTCTGTCAAGTGCATTAACGGAATTGCACGTGTCTCTACTAAAAAAATAAAAATAAAATCTTGATCGTGCCATATCCGATCAAAAGTTGCTCCGATGGGAAATGGATACATCTTGGCTTAATACGAAATAATTCCCTGGCATCTTCAGAACCCAGTGTGTGCTTTGTTGATTGGTTTAATGAGAGGGAAGGGAAAGGGGGAGTGAGAAAAGGGTTAGTACCATCTACAACCGGGATGGCGAACCTATGGCACATGATGAGCCTGTAGTACAGTGGACTAAAGCACTGTTATTAACATCTGCTGCTTGCAATTACTGCAAGTTCAAATCTCACCAGGCTCAAGGTTGACTCAGCCTTCCATCCTTTCAAAGGTAGGTAAAATGAGGACCCAGATTGTGGGGGCAATAAGATGACTTTGTATAAATATACAAAAGTATGAAGGCTATTGCTTAACGCATTGTAAGCCACCCTGAGTCTCCGGAGAAGGGCGGCATATAAATTAAAGCAAAAAAAAAAAAAAAGTGCCACAGCTGGCACACGGAGCCCTTTCTGCGGGCACCAGCTCAGCTCCACCGGGCATGTGTGCATGCCTCCCGCCATCCAGCTGATTTTCAGGATGCGCAGGGGGGGGCAGGACACATGCGGGAGACACGCACACATGCGGGGGTTGCACGCCAGTGGTGGGTTCCTCCTGGTTCAGCCCGGTTCGGCCGAGCCACTAGTGGTGACGATATGACGTCACCGAACTGATTCTTTTTGTTCAGGAGCTGGGGGCCCCCGCCCCCCGCCTGCCCCCCCACCCCGTATTATTTATACCTTTTATTTGGCCCCACCCCCAATCTATTGCTGCCTCCCAAGTCCCAGCTGGTCGGCTAGAAGAAAAAAAACTCTTTTTTTCTCTTGCCGCAGGGCTTCAAAGGGCCGCCCTACAGCTGATCAGTGTTAAAAGGCAGTGTGGTGGTAGACCGGTGCCTCCAAAAACAAATGAGTAGACCGATGCCTCCAAAAATGAATGAGTAGACCGGTGCCTCCAAAAACAAATGAGTAGACCGATGCTTCCAAAAACAAATGGGTAGACTGGTGCCCCCAAAAACAAATGAGTAGACCGGTACAGCTCTGCAAGCAGTTAAAAACCTGGTAGCCCAATACCTCTGCTAAATCCTAAAGAATTGTCACATGACCATCAAGCCATGCCCACAAAATAAGCCACGCCCACAGAACCAGTAGTAAAAATTTTTAGAACCCACCCCTGTTGCACGCGCATGCATGCGGGGTGTGGGGGCATGGGGGGGTGGCACCCCCCCCCTCCACGGCCTCTTTTTGGGCCCAGGAGGCTGCACGGAGGCCTACTAGGCCCAAAAGAGGGGGCAGGGGGGTCATGTACACATGCATGGGGGGGTGCGGGGAGAAAATGGGAGGGGACGTGTGCGCATTCGCAGGGGAGGCCCCATTGCATTATGGGTGCAATTGGGTATCTCGTGTTTAATGAAAAGAAGGACTGGGGGGGAGACATGATAACAGTATTCCAATATTTGAGGGGCTGCCTCAAGAAAAAAGGGGTCAGGCTATTCTCTAAAGGCAGGAAAAGCGGCAATAGATGGAAACTAATCGAGGAGAGAAGCAACCTAGAACTAAGGATAAACTTCCTGACTGTTAGAACAATTCATCAGAGGAACGACCTGCCTCCAGAAGTTGTGGATGCTCCAACACAGGAGGTTTTTAAGAAGAGTTTGGGCTCAGTTGTGGCCCTTAAGTCAAGGACTACCTATAATTCCAAGTGTCATTCTTGGTTCTTGGGGCCTGACAGAAGATACAGAAAAGAGGAGAATTTATGGGCCCAAGTTTAATCTCTACCCACATGATCTCGCCAGTGGTCTCACCAGGCTTGTATCTATTCCTCCCTCGCAGGGTGAGTTATTGGCAAGACACAAGCCGTCTTTCTCGATATCAGCTGCCTTCATACATGGATGGAACCATTTTATTAACTTGTCTGAAGACAACTGTCTAATGGCCCTTCTGAAGATGCCTCTGCTTCCAGAAAGGTGCTTATCAGACAGGCTGGATAAGGCTTTCTATGAGACTATGAAGTGTACCCTCTCAGGAGCTGCGTTGGCTTACTTTGTGGTTGCGTTCAGGCAACACACTTAGGTACGCAAAAAAATTAAAATCAATAAACCCTAGCAGATCCATTTGCACACCTTTGCGGCTGAGTATCTAGTGCAAATCCTGTGACAATCGAAGACCAGGCCAAGAGAGGGAGGGAGAGAAGGAGTGGAAAGAGAAGGACAGAGGGAGAGAAGGAAGGAAGGAAGGGAGGGAGGGAGGGAAGGAGGGAGGGAGGGGAGGGAGGGAGGAAGGAAGGAAGGAAGGAAGGAAGGAAGGAGGGGAGGGAGGAAGGAAGGAAAGAAGGAAGGAAGGAAAGAAAGGAAGGAGGAGGGGAGGGAGGGAGGAAGGGAAGAGGAAGAAAAGGAGGGGAGGGGAGGGAGGTGTTGTGGTCTGCTGGCAGCCTGTGGAGCTGGACAGAGTCGGACAATGAGGGAGCTGGGGAAGACCATGGGTCAGCCCTGGAGTCTGGGGAAGGCTCGGACGAGGGCTCTGCGTCGGCGGCATAGAAAGGGCCATTGGGGAGGTGCGTGCTGCCTCCAGAGCCTCCAGAGTCGGACCTCAGTGAGGCAGAGGAACAGGGGTAGCCTGTTCTCAGTGCGCACATGCGCAGGGCTGCCAGAAGGCAAGAACAGTTAAAACAAAAGGGATGACTCGGGAGTAGGGCTGGGATATGATTGGCCCCTTCCATAAGACTTAAAAGAGGAGCAAAGGCACGTGGGCCTTTGCAGGAAGCAACGTTGTTAATTCTGTGCAGTTTAAAGTCTGAAGCTCTGTTTGATTCTGGACTCCGTGTGGCTTTGCCATTTAGGTTTTTGGCAGCGTGTCAAGGGAGATAAAGGTGGGTGATTATCAGCCTTATCCCGAAGGACTCTTTACAACTATTTGGGACTCATCTGTGAATGAACAGAATTCACAGCTGTTGAAATAAAAGAGGTTTTTGGGACTACTCGTGTGTTTTACTGACTCAGGAAGCCTAGGTCAGAACAGGAGGGAGGGAAGAGGGAAGAAGGAGTTGGAATTTGTTTTTTTTTTCCAAGTGATCACATTTTGCACGGGGCTAAATTAGCATGGTCACACAGGCCTTGGGGGAGGCAACTTGCAAGCCACAGGCAATATTTCTCAGCAGGAGCTGCACAAGGCCAGCATTTAATGACAAGCTTGTGTTTATATTAACTCCCGATGGCTCCGTTCAGCTGGTGGGATCAAATGGCCGCAGCCTTGCTATATTGGTTTTATTAAAGGCCACACAAATAACTGGTGGATGAATTCTTGAACAGGAATGGTCCACAGCCAAGATCCTGCATTCAGATTGTCTCTGTTTCCATAATATGAGGGAGAACCTGGTATATATTGAAAAGCCAAGAATGGGTCAACCAAGGAGGTTTGCTTATATGGGGGTAGGTTTTGTGGCACAATAGGAAAAAAATTGAGTATCAGCCTTAGAATTCATAAGAAACTCTGCCTAGCTCCTATATTATATTTAATAAGAATTAAACATCAAAATGAAGATAAAAGAGGAGGGTGGGTTGTGACTTTTGGGTCAGATTTTTAAAAAAACTTTTGATGAAAACTTCCTGCAGTTTTCTTGGCAAGGTTTTTCAGAAGTGGTTTTTGGCTTCATAGGCTGAAAGAGAGGGACTGGTCCAAAGTTACCCAGTTGGCGTGGGGTCCAAGACAGGACTAGAATTCACAATCTCTTCTTTTCTAGCCTGGTGCTTTAACCACTACACCAGACCTGGGTATTTTACAGTTCTAGGCCTTATACAGCCCAGTTGCAAACTAATATGAGCCGCGGTGGTGCAGGGGTTAGAGTGCAGTACTGCAGGCTACTGTACTGTACTGTACTTTACTGTACGCCAAAGACTTGAGGCCTTTGAATTATGGTGCTGGAGAAGACTCCTACGAGTCCCTTGGACTGCAAGGTGATCCAACCGGTCAGTCCTAGAGGAGATCAACACTGACTACTCTTTAGAAGGTCAGATCCTGAAGATGAAACTCAAATACTTTGGCCACCTAATGAGAAGGAAGGACTCACTGTAGAAGAGCCTAACGATGGGAACGATTGAGGGCAAAAGAAGAAAGGGACGACAGAGAATGAGGTGGCTGGATGGAGTCACTGAAGCAGTTGGCGTGAGCTTAAATGGACTCCAGAGGATGGTAGAGGACAGGAAGGCCTGGAGGAACGTTGTCCATGGTGTTGCGATGGGTCAGACACGACTTCACCACTAAAAACAACAACTGCAGGCTACTTCTGCTGATCACCGGCTGCCAGTAGTTTGGCAGATCGAATTTCAGGAGGCTCAAGGTTGACTCAGCCCTCCATCCTTCCGAGGTGGGTAAAATGAGGACCCAGATTGTTGGGGGGGGCAAGAGGCTGACTCTGTAAATTGCTTAGAGAGGGCTGGAAAGCACTGTGAAGCAGTATATAAGTCTAAGTGCTATTCCTATTGGCCCTTGTGACATCATTGGAAATAAAAAGTAAATAAGTGCACCTCAGAGGGTGTGAGAAGAAGGTGAATTTGATCCAACTTTGCATAGTTGCCGTACGCTCTTTCAGTCAGCTGGCAGCTGTGGGAAAGCGAGGAGAAAAATGCTTTTTTTCAGCTGTGCAGTGCTCGACCCTCACTTGAAGCAGCCTGAGGAGAGGGATAGTGGCCATCACATGAGGGGACCTGGGCTCGGCCACCCATCATCATCTCAGTCGAAGCGTGGCCTTTTGGGCGAGTGGGCAAAGCTCAGACAGGACCTGTTGGTTTGGTCTTCCACTATCTTCTCCTCAGAGAAGAGCAACTAAGGCCTGGAGATGAAAACTTATGAAAAACGGTTGCAGGATTTGGGTTTGGCTAGTCTAAAGAAAAGAAGAATTAGGGGTGACGTGATAGCAGTATTCCAGTACTTGAGGGGCTGCCACAAAGAAGAGGGAGGTCAAATTATTTTCCAAAGCCCCTGAGGGCAGGACAAGAAGCAACGGATGGAAACTAATCAAGGAGACAAGCAATCTAGAACTAAGAAGAAACTTCCTGACAGTTAGAACAATTAGCCAGTGGAACAACTTGCCTCCAGAAGTTGTGAATGCTCCAACACTGGAAGTTTTTAACAAGAGATTGGACAACCATTTGTCCGAAATGGTCTATTCTATTCTATTCTATTCTATTCTATTCTATTCTATTCTATTCTATTCTATTCTATTCTATTCTATTCTATTCTATTCCATTCCATTCCATTCCATTCCATTTAAAAAAATCCAAAATGGATGTGGGGAACAATTACTTACAACACGAGAAGAAAACACAACCTTCAAAATGGTCAGAAACTGCAATTATATGCAGCCTTCTTTGAACCCAAGGAGGGAGATTCCGTACCTGCTGTAGATAAAGGATAGGGTGATAGATAAAAGTCAAACTATGATTTGATCCCGCCTGGTAGGTTGATTAGAAGCCACAAATACAAAATGTGGGGATTTTTTCCCCTCACTCACAACATTTTCATGTCCATACTGTCCACACTTACAGTATTCTGCCTCAATCCGCTAGCTGGCATATGGACCCGAATGGAAAGAATGCCCCTAGGTAGATATCGTTCCCTCATTCAACCTTTCAGAGTGAAAAGAGATCTTCAGTTTTCTAATTTGATTTTTCTTTATTTTAAGGCACTGTTCTGTTCTTTGGGTTTTAAAATTAACTCGTAGACAGAAGTTTTGGAAGTTTCTTTAATTTACTGGCCATATGTGAGAGAACGACTCCCTGCTGTGAAATCTGTCACGGACAAAGAATCGAAAGCAGACGGAAAAATTGATGCCAATATGCCTCGCACCATATGAAAAGAAAAATCGGATGCTTAACCCATGGACACTGGTATTCAGCAGCAATATATTAAGAGCAATGCCAGATGCCCTCCAAAAAAGGGGAAGAAGTCAGAGGCTTTTCATCCAATGAGCTGTTTACACCAAGCACGTAAATGGTTCTTATGACAATGTTATAAGTTGCTCGGGGTCCTTCTTGAGAGAAGCAGCACTGAGGGGCCCAGCAAATAAATAAATAAAAAAGAAAGAAAAGAAAAGAAAAGAAAAGAAAAGAAAAGAAAGAAAGAAAGAAAGAAAGAAAGAAAGAAAGAAAGAAAGAAAGAAAGAAAGAAAGAAAGAAAGAAAGAAAGAAAGCGGTGGCTTGGTCACCTAGGACACTGAGCTTGTCGATCGAAAAGTCGGCAGTTCAGCGGTTCGAATCCCTAGCGTCATGTAACAGGGTGAGCTCCCGTTATTTGTCCCAGCTTCTGCCAACCTAGCAGTTCGAAAGCACGTAAAAAATGCAAGTAGAAAAAATAAGGACCACCTTTGGTGGGAAGGTAACAGCGTTCCGTGCACCTTTGGCATTTAGTCATGCCGGCCACATGACCACGGAGACGTCTTTGGACAGCGCTGGCTCTTCGGCTTTGAAACGGAGATGAGCACCGCCCCCTAGAGCCCGGAACATCTAGCACATATGTGCGGAGGAACCTTTACCTTTTAAGTAAGTAAGTAAGTAAGTAAGTAAGTAAGTAAGTAAATAAGTAAATCTGTGCATCTCACAGATGTGATGATGCACAGATTTCAAATGTGATGGGGTTTGGTACAAGGAAGCAAATGAATCTAAGAACATTGGGGCTGTATCGATTGATCGATCGATTGATTGAATTAATCATTAATAGGTATGTAAGTTATTCTGTGTATCTCAGAGGGGTTCATCAAATGTGATGGGATTTGGTACAAGGAAGTGTAGAAAGTTAGCACCCACCCCTCTCCTAGAAGAAGAAAATATTTTGAGTAATATTAAAAAGGCAAGAATATTATATTTCCCTGGATGAGAAATGGAGAAACATGCTCTTGGAAAGCAGCCCCCAGCTTCCTTAATAGCTCCCAGCAAATGTCAGCACTTAAGAGTAAAGAGATAGATAGCTCTATCCATAAACAAATACCCTTACCCATGATCCAACAAAGGTAGGATTAGCCCTCAGCCACAATAAGGAATTGCCCAACGCCCCTTCATTGCATCACCCTCAGAAACTTCAACCAAACTTAGCTCAGTCAAACACCTAGGATTTGTACTTTGCCTATAGAGCCAGCTATGACCCCTACATAATCCCTACATGGCCCCATGCGAGTCTGACAACAGCCAATAGAATACACGTTCTTGCACAGGAACAGGAAGCTCAAGTGCAAAGCCCAAGAGAAGGCATAAAAGCCCCCCACTCTTAACTCCATGCGGTCAGCTGCCCAGAGCCACCCATGTGCTTCTGCTTCATCATTAAACCCTCTTTCCAATCAAACTCCAGCCTCCATTTTGTCTCCAGTGCCTTTCTCCCAGCTTGGAACTGAACCAGATGGGTATTTCTTCCAACAGAAGAAAATGAATTTAAGAACATTTGGGCTGTATCAATTGAATCAATCAATAATAATAGGTATGTAAGTAATTCTGTGTATCTCGCAGGGGTTCATCAAATGTGATGGGATTTGGTACAAGGAAACAAATGAATTTAAGAACATTGGGGCTGTATCAATTGAATACATAAACAAACAACAGAAGAGCCTTATTGAATGAGGGAGAGTCCCTATCTTAAGTCAGCATTTTCTTTCTTGCCATTGTGTCCTCTAGAAAGGCCACAAGCAGAAGATGGAGAGATGTCCCTTTCCTTCTACCTGGATAACCAAGGAGACCAACAAGCAAGTATTGGAACACATAACACAAGACATGTCACTGGACGAGAAACACCCCCCCCAAAAAAAATTGCATCTTACTTATTTTGGCCATGTCATGCAGGAGAATTCCCTGGAGAAAGAAATCATGTTGGGAAGAGTTAGCGGTAAAGCCAGGCTGTCAAAGAACACGATGGCTGGATTTCACATATTCTTACCACAGGTTCTCCACGCGCGCACGCTCGCTTGGCTCGTGTGCGCGCCCCTTCCGCGCATGCACTCTGCCTTCGCTTTCCCCATGTGCACCCGGCCTTCCACACCTGCGCCCCGCCTCGAAAACGTGGCTAAATCCTCAGGGTACCGTCGGCCTGACAGTGTCAGCTGGTGACCCCCAGGGGGAGAGCTTTCTCTGTGGGCGAACCCACCCTCTGGAACCAGCTTCCTTTGGCGCTCCGGATGGCCCCTGACCTTCGCTCGTTCCGCCACAAGTTGAAGACCTGGTTGTTCCGCAGCCTGGATTGATGGTTTTTTTTTTTTTAATGAATTTTAAATCGTTTAAATTGGGATTTTAATTCTATATTGGCTTTTATGAGGAATTGTGCATTTTACCGTTGTGAGCTGCCCTGAGTCCTTGGAGATAGGGCGGTATATAAATTGCATTAAATAAATAAATAAATAAATAAATAAATAAATAAATAAATAAATAAATAAATAAATAAATAAGTAAATAAGTAAGTAAATAAATAAATAAATAAATAAATAAATAAATAAATAAATAAATAAATAAATAAATAAATAAATAAATAAATAAGATGGCATTACATCCGGGCAGGTGGGCAGCCACCTGCAGTTGCCGCTACCGATTCGCCCAAACCGGTCCAAACCAGCTGAATACCACCTCTGGCTGGACCCGGTCAAAGCTGACACCAGTCAGAGCATAGAACGACTCAAAGAAGGTCAAAACTCAAAATCGGAAGATGTGAAGAGACCTGGCCCATAGCAGTGGTGGGTTTCAAAATTTTTTATTACTGGTTCTTGGGTGTGGCTTGGTGGGTGTGGCATGGCTTGATGGACGTGGCTTAGTGGGCATGACAGGGGAACGATACTGTAAAATCTCCATTCCCACCCCACTCCAGGGGAAGAATACTGTAAAATCTCCATTCCCTCCCCAATCCAGGGGAAGGTTACTGCAAAATCCCCATTTCCTCCCGATCAGCTGGGACTCGGAAGGCAGAGAATAGATGGGGGTGGAGCCAGTCAGGATTTTTACTACTGGTTCTCTGAACTACTCAAAATTTCCGCTATCGGTTCTCCAGAACTGGTCGCAACCTGCTGAAACCCACCTCTGGCCCATAGAATCGCCAAGAGTCGGCCACGACTGAATGGATAACGTCCTCATCATCCTTCCCCCTCTGTTATATGAAGGGGGTGCCACAGAGAAGAGGGGGGGGGGTCAGCCTATTCTCCAAAGCACCTGAAGGCAGGACATGAAGCAATGGATGGAAACTAAACAAGGAGAGAAGCAACCTAAAGCTAAGGAGAAATTTCTGTTGCTAAGTGAGTTTGGCCCCATTTTACAACCTGCCTTGCCACAGTTTTTATTTATTTTATTTATTTTATTTTATTATTCATATTTCTATGCCGCCCACTCTCCGAGGACTCTGGGCGGCTTACACCAAAGACAGTATACTAAATAGTATATTGCCCCCAACAATCTAGGTCTTCATTTTACCCACCTCGGAAGGATGGAAGGCTGAGTCAACCTTGAGCCGGTGAGATTTGATCCGCTGATCTGCTGAACTAGCAGTCAGCTGAAGTAGCTGCAGTACTGCACCCTAACCACTGCGCTGTGTTAAATGAACCAATACAGTTGTTAAGTAACTAACACAGTGGTTAGCGAATCTGGCTTCTCCATTGACTTTGCAAAAGCTGCTTTTTCAGGAGGCAACTGGACTTTGTTTTATCTTTAGAAGATGACCCCGGGACATCATAAATATGAGTCATACGTGTGAAAAATGGTCATAAATCATTTTTTTCACTGCCATTGTAACTTTGAAACAGTCCCTAAACAAATGATTATAAGTCAAGGACTACTTGTAATGCTTTATCTAGATTTTTTTTTGTTGTTTTTGCTTTCCAGTCTAGCCTACAACATTATATTCTCCAAAGCACCAGAAGGCAGGACAAGAAATAATAGCTGGAAATTAATCAAAAGAGAGAAGCAGCCTGGAATGAAGGAGAAACTTCCTAACAGCGAGGACAATTAACCAGCGGAAACAGCTTGCCTCCTGAAATAATGGGCGCTCCATCACTGGTGGTTTTTAAGAAGAGACTGGACAGTCACTTGTCTGAGATGGTACAGGTTCTCCTGCTTGAGAAGGGGGCTGGACTAGAAGACCTCTAAGGTCCCTTCCAGCTCTATTCTGTTCCAATTGGCATCACCAGGTGGTCTTCCATTTCTGATTGTGGTTTATTGACAACCTAGCCAAATTTTTTTACATAGCTAAGGATGGCAGCAGCGAAGAAGACCTCCGTAAAAAAGTTGGTGGAAGAGAGATAGAAGAGTGTACAGAGGAGACTTAAGTGACAATAAATATAAAAGAAAAGCAACAGATGTCTTCATATATAGGACAGAGAGAACGTGAGATTCCAGTGAAAAGGGGGGGGGGGCGGGGAGAAAAGCGAAGCTGACAGATTTGTCCATCTCAGTTAGACACAAGGGTAAATTTAAAAATGGATCTGATTATTCCAAAAAAGAAAGCACACTGAAGTTCATTTAAAAAAAAAAAAAAGAAGGGGGGAAAAAAAAAGAGAGAGAAGGTTTAGTTCTTTTAAATCTTGGAAAATATCTGCCACAGCCTGTCCTCTTTTTCAGACTCCATCACTCAAGTTAAAAGCACGGCGACAGGAAGATTCGTTGGACTCTTTAGATTCATGTCACTTTTCATAGAATCAAAAGACTTTCCTCACTCTAGATATGGATTACACCCAAGCTGCAATTATGTCAACATTGCATAAATATTTGATTATGTTTATCTTCTAAATGGAAAGGGTTGTAATATTAATAATAGTTTCTGCCCCCCCCTCTTTGTGGTCGATACCGCTGTGATCATCCACCTTGAATGCCTCGTGCGAAGAATGAGATCAAAATGTTTGACAATAAAATATAATTATACGGAAGCGGGTTTCTTTCTTTCTTTTTTTTTTTAAAGGCTGATTTTAAGATCCGAGAGAACTTAGGGGTTTAAAAAAAATGGCAGGCAGGGCAATTGCTCCATGCCACAATTCTGCAAACTCTCAGATTTGGCCTTAAGCGACCGTTATAAAAATAGGAAAATATATTTTCCTATTGTTAGGTCGGTTGCAACAGTCAGCCAGATGTGCAGACTGGACATGACATTTTGTCCACCGATCCAAAGACCTGGGAAAGGCACAGTGGTGGGATTCAAATAATTTAACAACCGGTTCTCTGCCCTCATGACCGGATGGGTGGGCGTGGCCATAGTGGGCATGGCCAGCGGGTGTGATAGGCAGCACTCGGCCTCCTGCACCCCCCTGGGAGCAAAAACGGGCCGTGTGGGGGGATACACCGCCCTCCCCGCCCCATTTTGGGCCTAGGAAGCCTCCTGGGAGCGAAAATGGGCTGGGGGGGCACCGCACCCCCTCGTGCCCCATTTTGGGCCTAGGAGGCCTCCGTACATTTACCTGGGAGCCAAAATGGGGCGCATGGGGACTCCTGGAAGGGGTGGGGTGGGGAGGGGCGGAACCAGTCAGCAATTTAGCTACCTGTTCGCCCAAACTGGCCCAAACCGGCTGAATCCCACCACTGAATAGGCAGATGTGGATGTTTGAGGTAGAATGTCATTACAGGATGTTGTAATCATCATCATCGTCGTTGTCGTCGTCATCATCATTTTAGCCATTGTCTATCCACAGCAGGATGAAGGTTTCTTCTGCATGTTTCCAACCAATATGGTCCTGAACTTTCTTTTGCCAATTGGGCCCGCAAAACTTGCTGATGTGGTTGGTCCATCTTGTTTTAGGTCTCTCTCATGGATGCCTTTTGTGGGGTCCATTCTATAACTGCCTTGTTCTCCAATCCATGTGCAGAACTTGCTATCTTGTCTTGTGATGCCCAGCATCAGTGGTGGTATTCATCCGGTTCAGACCGGTTCAGGTGAACCAGTAGAGGCGACCTGCGGGGGCCCACTCACCCTAGCACTATGCCATCTTATTTAGCCATGTTTTTTAAGCTGCGCGCATGCCTGCAAGCCACACGCGCGAGCACATGCGCAGAAGGCCGGGTGCATGCCCGGATTGCGCATACGCACATTTTCAGCGCGCGGCGAACCGGTGGCAAAATTATGTGAAACCCACCTCTGCCGAGCATGTATCTTTCCATGGTTCTTTGAGCCACTTGTAAGAGTCTCCCAAGGCAAACAGGCCATGACGGATACCCCAGACTAACATTGATCACATTTGTCAACCCGCATTGGACCAGCGAGGCAGATTACGGTCTATTCCAGGGGCCTGCAACCTTAAACACTCAAAGAGAGTCAACCGGGGGTTGAAAAGCTCAACAAATCGTGTGCCGACTGGTGTCACACATTGGCAGTTGTGATGCATATTTTGAGTGACAGGGAGCCACAGCAGAGGGGTGAAAGAGCCACATGCAGCTCCAGAGCCGCAAGTTGCTGACCCCTGGTCTATTCGTTCCACATGCCAACACAACCTCAATTGCAGGATGTAAGCTGTTCCAAGTTAAGCTGCCTTTTGCAATTGACTGTTGGTGAATTTGTCAATGCCGACGGCATTCGAGTGTTTTGGGATTGCATCCAAGGTGCCTGTTACTATTGCTACTACCTTTTCTTTCTTTTACCCACATTTCTATTTGCAGGCCTTTGTCTTCTGTTATCTTCTCCAGTTCTTTTCTTCTACATGCTTATCATTGAATTTTGTTCCTTTAGAAGCGGGCAACTTTCTAAGTTTCCAACAACCCGAGAGCAAACGAGGACTGTTGATCTTGCATTAACTGTACATTTCAGGATCTACCTCCGGTGTAAAAAGGAGTATCTGTTCAAGGATCTGTAAATGGCTCCGGGAAAAAAAAAAAAAACTTACTGCTCCATTGAGCGTTTATTCTTCATTTTCAAATTTAATATGTATTTACAAACAGCTCCAAAGGACTCATTCTGTTCCACTGGGCCAACCCTCTGCCTTTTCCGAGAACCTTTAATATATATTTACATAATTTGCATTTTTAAAAAGCCCTTAATTATGTATTTACATGACAGATGATAATGGCTGCAGAGGAACTATAGCAGTCAGCTGTGACAGGCAAAACACATTTCCTACAGGGACTGAAGTCTCCCCCCTCCCTCCCTTTTTTTTCCCAGCAACTGTTTGTGAAGCAAAACTAACCCTTTAGATTAAGAGGCGAGCGAGGAGGGGGCTGTAATAAACCACCAGAAAAATGTAGACATTAGGGATTATTGGCTGGCCCTTAAGTCATCATTAAAGGTCTGTAGAAATAATCTTTCAGTTTGCCACACTTCCGTGGAGAGAAAGCTGAAGGTAAAGTACATTTCTCTAAAAGATAAATACCCGTATTTTTCGGACTATAAGAAGCACCGGAGTATAAGAGGCACCAAGATTTCAAAGAGGAAAATAAGAAAAAAAAATAGTGTTTGGCCGCCGCGCGTCCAGTTTTTGTCCTCCCTAGCCCCCAGGAGCACTCTGCAGGCCTCCCAAACACTCTGCGCATCCCATTTTTGCAAAAAATGGGCCTGTTTAAATGGAATGCGCGAGGTGGGGTTTCAGGAGGCCAAAAATGGCTATATTCGGTGTGTAAGACGCACCGACATTTCCACCCTCTTTTAGAAGGGGAAACATGCATCTTATGTTCCAAAAAGTACAGTAAATGCATTCCAGGTATGGGATCCATCCACCTTAGTACTCTACTGCAATTAAATGGATTTTCCCCCACCCTCTGAAAATCAGTTTGACTGTTACAGATAGTCCTTGACATATGACCACAATGGAGCCCAAAATGTCTGTTGTTAAGTGAGACATTTGTTAAGTGAATCTTGCCCCATTTTATGACCTTTCTTGCCTCCGTTGTTAAGTGAATCACCGCGGTTGTTAAGTTAGTAACCCAGTTGTTAAGTGAATCTGGCTTCCCCGTTGACTTTGTCGCAAAACTGGATCACAGAACCTCAGGACACAGCAACGGTCATAAATATGAATCGGTTGCCCAGCGTCCGAATTTTGATCACATGATCATGAGGATGCTGGAAAGGTCGTAACTATGGAAAACGGTCCTAAGTCACTTTTTCCAATGTTGTTGTAACTTTGAACAGTCACTAAATGAACTGTTGTAAGTCAAGGACTACCTGTATTTTGCTAATGCTTCAAGTCAGTGGGGAGAAAGTTGCAACCTGAAGACCAGATCAAACTCCAGAGTCACCAGTGCTGCCTCTGAGTACGGTTGCTAAAAATCTGTGCTATATTAATATTTTAAGGCAAGCAACAGAGATACCATAAATGGTAGGATAAGACTTAAAGCTAAAGGGTGTTTAAAAGAAGGACTAGGGGAGACATGAAAGCAGTGTTCTGATATCTCAGGGGCTGCCAGAAAGAAGAGGGAGTCAAGCTATTCTCCAAAGCACCTGAGGGCAGGACAAGAAGCAATGGATGGAAACTAATCAAGGAGAGAAGCAACTTAGAACTAAGGAGAAATTTCCTGACAGTTAGAACAATTAACCAGTGGAACAACTTGCCACCAGAAGTTGTGAATGCTCCAACACTGAAGGTTTTTAAGAAGAGATTGGACAACCTTTTGTCTGAAATGGAATAAGGCAGGGCTGTGAAACTCGTGGTCTGCAGGCAAGATGCGTCACGTGCTGACCACGCCCATGCCCAGTTTAGCAAAGGGGGGGAGTCGCGATACGTCATGTGACGATGCCGTGACAACATGAGTTTGACACCCCAGTATAGGATTTCCTGCCTGAGCAGGGGGTTGGACTAGAAGACTTCCAAGATCCCGTCCAACTCTTCTCTTCTCTTCTTCTCTTCTCTTCTATAGGAAGGAGGGAAGGAAGGAAGGAAGGAAGGAAGGAAGGAAGGAAGGAAGGAAGGAAGGAAGGAAGGAAGGAAGGAAGGAAGGAAAGTTATTCTCCAAAGCAGGTCAAAAACCAATGGATGGAAACTAATCAAGGAGACCTAGAACTAAGGAGAAATTTCCTGATATCAAGAACAATTAATCAGTAGAACAATTTGCCTCCAGAAATTGTAAATAATCCAACACTGGAAGTTTTTAAGAAGATGTTGGATAACCATTTGTCTGAGATGGTATAGGGTCTCCTGCCTAAGCAGAGGGTTGGACTAGAAGACCTCTAAGGTCCCTCCATCTCTGTTATTCTATTCTATTCTAATATTGTCTGAAAGTTGAATCATGGCAACCGGACTTATTTTCTGGTTGGATAGAGACGTTTCGCTGTTCATCCGAGCAGCTTCATTGGTCAGAGAAAGTTAGTTAGGCAGAGTCATTGGAATGTACCAACTCCTCCCCAAAGCGTGTAGCAATATGTCTTCACCAATCACTAAGATACTGAGAGTTTTCGTCCCGCCTTAGGCGTGAAAGCCAGGTGACTTTAGGCCAATCACCAGGACACTAAGAGTTTTCATCCCGCCTTAGGCATGAAAGTCAGCTGGGTGACAGGGCCAGTCACTCTGTCTCAACCCAATCTACCTCACAGGGTTGTTGTGGGGACAATAGAAGGAGGAAGGAATATTGGGTATATGTTCACTGCCACGAATTATTTATAAAAAATAAGAAAGGCAGAATATCAATAAATAAATATAGATTATGACACTTGTGGACTTGTAGAATCGGCCAGACAGCCGTTTCCATGGATATCCCCAGAGTGGACCAGAAATGGCAAATTAATGACACATGCACCAAAACATCATCCAGGCCACATTGCAAATACTAAATTGTGCCGTTTGCACAGTGGCATCACAAGACACACCAGGATTTATTAACAATGCCAATGCCTAAGGACAGTTTTTTCCCCCAAATGCCATCACTCTGCTTAACAATTAATTCCCACAACACTGTCAAATAATTTACTAAGATTGTACTACTATTATTCTTCTCCTCCTTACTAGTATCTATCTCTTCTCACTTATTACTATAACCATGTTGCTTGTATCTTTCAATTTATATTGTTTTTATTTGTTTCCTAGTACGATTTGATAGCTTATTAGTAACCTTGACTATCACTAAGTTGTTGTATCTTTTTATTCTCGATGAATGTATTTTATTCTCCTTATGTACACTGAGAGCGTATGCACCAAAGACAAATTCCTTGTGTGTCCAATCACACTTGGCCAATAGGCTCAAGGTTGACTCAGCCTTCCATCCTTCCGAGGTAGGTAAAATGAGGACCCAGATTGTGGGGACAAGAAGCTGACTTTGTATATAAAAAAAAAAACACCACTTAGGGCCCCCCCGAAAACCCTACTAAGCAGGTATATACAAAAGTATGAAGGCTATTGCTTAACGCATTGTAAGCCGCCCTGAGTCTCCAGAGAAGGGCGGCATATAAATTGAACCAATAAAAAAGAAAGAAAGAAAGAAAGAAAGAAAGAAAGAAAGAAAGAAAGAAAGAAAGAAAGAAAGGAAGGAAGGAAGGAAGGAAGGAAGGAAGGATTCTATTCTACTCTACTCTACTCTACTCTACTCTACTCTACTCTACTCTACTCTATTCTACTCTACTCTACTCTATTCCATTTTCGTAACTCTACTTCTATATTTTTTCCTCAACAATACAAACTCTTTGAGTTTCTCTCACTCCCCCGTCCTCCTATCCCCTGACATTTCCCTTCCCTGCTGTGCATGGATGGTCATTTGAAAACAAACCAAAGAGAAATAAAATCAAGGACAAATATAGATATATAGATATATAGATATATGTGCAAATACCATAAAGCAGTCAAAAAAACCTCAGGCCGCATTTCCGGTTCTGCTGGCTGCCGTTTCTGAAGGATGCTAATAAGTCGAGTAAACTAGCGGGACAAACAACGCTACCCCAAATGCGTCTGGAGATTCTGCATCTGCCTTCGTTAATCAGCTTCCTTTCCTGAATATGAATTGGAATAATGAGTCAATTAATGTTCTCAAATGCCAATGAGATGCAAAAGAGATTGGCAGTGGAGGTGGGAGCGGTGAGATTCGGGAGCTGTTCCAGTGCCTGGATTTTTAACAAGCATCGAAAAAAACGGAGCGCACCACACAACTGATTATTTATCACACGCAAACATGGCTGACTAGCAAGGTTCGCCTCCACCCCTCTTCCCAGTTCAGCCCTGGTGGGGTGGGGTTGTGGGGGAGAAATAGATCTCCATTTTAAATCTGGCAGTTGGAGTTTGAAATATATAGAGGGGGAGAGGTTGGGAAATGGTAGGCCATAAATTCTCTGCATTTCAAGGGATGTTTGTATGACTATTTCTTCTGCTCTAGTTCTCAAGCTGCAGCAGATAACAATTTCTGGAGAAACTCCCTAGCCAAAGCAAGTTGTTCCTGCAAATTCAGGTTTTATAACATAGAATAATAGAGTTGGAGGGACCTTCTAGTCCAATCTCCTGCTCAAGCAGGAGACAATTTCAGACAAATGGTTCTCCAGTCTCTTTTGGAAAGGCTTCAGGGATGGAGCACCCACAGCTTCCGAAGGCAAGCTGTTCCATTGGTTGATTGCTCTCGCTGTTAGGAAATTTCTCCTTACTTCTAGGTTGCTTCTCTCCTTGGTTAGTTTCCGTCCATTGTTTCTTATCTTGAGTTTTGGTGCTTTGGAAAATAGTTTGAGTTCCTCATCTTTGTAGGAGTCCATCGAATATTGGAACATTCCTATCATGTCTCCCCTGGTCCTTCTTTTCATTAAATTAGGCAACCCAATTCCTATAATCATTCTTTGTATGTTTCAGCCTCTAGACCCTGATCTTTCTTGTATAAATAGATGATAGATAGATAGATAGATAGATAGATAGATAGATAGATAGATGGATGGATGGATGGATGGATGGATGGATGGATGGATGGATGGGTGGGTGGGTGGGTGGGTGGGTGGATGGATGGATGGATGGATAGATAGATAGATGAAATATGATTGATTTTATATATATATGATAGATAGATAGATAGATAGATAGATAGATAGATAGATAGATGATAGATAGATAGATAGATAGATAGATAGATAGATAGATAGATAGATGATAGATAGGTAGGTAGGTAGGTAGGTAAGTAAGTAGGTAGATAGGTAGATAGGTAGATAGGTAGATAGGTAGATAGGTAGGTAGGTAGGTAGGTAGGTAGATAGGTAGGTAGATAGGTAGATAGGTGGGTGGATGGATGGATGGATGGATGGATGGATGAAATATGATTGATAATATATATATATGATATAGATAGATAAATAGATAGATAGATAGATAGATAGATAGATAGATAGATAGATGATAGATAGGTAGGTAGGTAAGGAAGTAGGTAGATAGGTAAGTAGGTAGATAGGTAGATAGGTGGATGGATGGATGGATAGATGAAATATGATTGATTATATATATGATAGATAGGTAGGTAGATAGGTAGGTAGATAGGTAGATAGGTAGATAGGTAGATAGGTAGATGGATGGATGGATGGATGGATGGATGGATGGATGGATGGATGGATGGATGAAATATGATTAATTAGATAGATAGATAGATAGATAGATAGATAAATAGATAGATAGATAGATAGATAGACAGACAGACAGACAGACAGACAGACAGACAGCAAATTTGCCTTCAAGACTAAACTCTGACCCATAGTATCACCAGTCTTTTTATAATCAGAACTTATTGTGCTACCATGAAGCAAATAAGCTAATATTTACTGATATTTAGTGGCAATAATTATCTCCCAAAAATGCTGGATTGTTTTCAAGCTCTTAATATAATGTGAAAAAAAACAAAACAAAGGAAAACAAACCAAGCCAGTCATCTATTTCAAAGTAAATTACATTTCTCTGATTTTTTTTTTCCTGCCTTCATATATATACTGATTACCATGAAATGGTTGGGTCACTTGCCCTTTTGCTCATTAAATTTCCTACTTAATCAGACACAGATTGGCAAGGGAAGAAGGATATCTATTTTGGTAGATCAAATGAGGGTTATGGAGGCTGTGTGTGTGTGTGTGTGTGTGTGTGTGTGTGTGAGTGTGTGTGTGTGTGTGTGTGTGTGTGTGTGTGTGTGTGTGTGCGTGTGTCTCTTTGAATCTGTGTTGGCATTTTCTTGCCAAGATTTTTCACAAGCTGTTTGCCATTGCATCCTTCCTAGAGTTGAGAGAGAATGACTGGCTCAAGGTCACCCAGCTGACATTATGCCTATAGAAGGACTAGAACTCTCAGTTTCCTGATTTACCACTGCACCAAACTGGGTCTCTTTGGAGAGTAACTTTGCTTTTTTTTATAATAATTAAAAATATGGACAGTTACTTTGGCATTTTTATTATTATTTAAATTATTTTCACATTGAATTGTTTTAAATAAACAATCATCTGTTGTTGCTTTTTAACAAATGCGTTCATTCTTTTAAATATTCCCCCATCCCGCCTTACAAGATGACTCTGGGCAGCTTATTAAATCCTTTCATCTCTGAAATTAATAAATTAATTACAGATATATGATACATAATAATATAGATGCCGACATACATATAATAAAGCAATTATAAATCCCTATGAATAACCACACAGGTATACACGTGGCTTGTGCCCTCCAGAAGGCTACCTATTTAAGCCACAATAAACATTTCAAAGGGAATGGATTTTCCTCCTTTAAAGAAAAGCATATGCTATGCAGAAACATTACAGATTACAGATTAACAGAGTTGAAAGGGACCTTGTGGGTCATCTTATCCAACCCCCAGCCCAAGCAGGAGATCCTATAATTTATACTTTTCGGTCTACCTTAAATCAATCTTCCTTCATTGGAACCCCCCCCCGTCTCTCCCCCTCTCTCCCTCCCTCTCTTCCCCTCCTCCCCTCCCCCCCCACCCCCCCCACCCACCCCCCTCTCTCTCTCTCTCTCTCTCTCTCAGACTTGTACACCAGGGGTGGGCAGCCTTGTGGACTACAATTTATGGACTTCAGCTCCCAGAATTCCTCAGCCTGCTGGCTCAAAAATTGTGGGAGTTGAAGTCCACAGGTTGCAAAGTTGCCATGGTTGCCCACTCCTGGTGTACACTATAAGGCAGGGGTCTCCAACAGAGGTGCTATTCAGCAGGTTCTGACCAGTTCTGGAGAACCAGCAGCGAAAATTTTGAGTAGTTCAGAGAACTGGCATATACCACCACTGACTGACCCCGCCCCCATCTATTCTCTGCCTCCCGAGTCCCAGCTGATCGCGAGGAAATGGGGATTTTGCAGTAACCTTCTTCTGGAGTTGGGAGGGAATGGAGATTTTACACTATCCTTCCCCTGCCACGCCCACCAAGCCATGCCATGCCCAGCAAGTCACGCCCACAGAACCGGTAGTAAAAAAATTTGAATCCCACCACTGGTCTCCAACCTTGGCAACGTTAAGCCTGGCGGACTTCAACTCCCAGAATTCCCCAGCCAGTTGGCTGGGGAATTCTGGGAGTTGAAGTCCACCAGGTTTAACGTTGCCAAGGTTGGAGACCCCTGCTATAAGGTACAGAAGCAAGTCAGTAGTGCCATAGGGACCATGGCCCTTAAAACATTTTAGGAATGCAAAAGAGAATTTCCAATGTGGGGAAACATTCACACTTAAAAATCCTAAGGTTTCCCTCTCCCTCAAACTATGTCCCGGCCCCACAAGTTTTTGAACACATCTATGGACCTACTGAGCAAACTGATGTGCTTCTCAAGCTAATGAAAGTTGCACGCTGCCACCATTCGATATGCAGATGGAAGTTTTTGAAATGAGCAAGATCTCCTCTGAATAACATTTCAATGTGCCAGAATGTTTGAAATTTCGCTAAGAGGCATCCTGACTTTTTTCTCTTTCGTACTTACTTGGTGGCACAGTGGTTAGAATGGAGTATTGCAGGCTGATTCTGCCAACTGCCAGGAGTTCGGTCTTGACCGGCTCAAGGTTGACTCAGCCTACCAACTAGCGGTGAAATCCTCTGAAGTCTGCTACCGGTTCTGTGAGTCTGTACTGAGGGCGCCCGCGCAGCGGTAAAAAAGGAACATTTTGAAGCCTTCCAAGTCTGCAAAGGTAAGTAGAACAACAAGGGGAAGGGATTCACTGTGCCACGCGATTTAGATTAGCTAGAAAGCAGGAAATCCGATGATTCTAGCTAATATAAATTGCGCGTCACACATAACTGATCGTCGCCTAGCTGATCGTCGGAAATACCGGTTCATCCAAACCAGTAGCATTTTTTTTACTACAGGTTCGCCCGAACTGGTCTGAACCGGTAGCATTTCACCTCTGCTACCACCCTTCCGAGGTCAATAAAATGAGAATCAGGATTGTTGGGGACAATATGCTGACTTTGTAAACCACTGAGAGAGGGCTATAAAGGCACTATGAAGCGGTGTATAAATCTAAGTGCTATTGCTATTCCTGCAACCTTTTGCCAAGTCTGCTATCATGACAGTTAAAAGCCTGTCAATATAAAACTTTCATGAAGTGCCTGCAGCCTTAAAACCTGTTTACTTTGCAGATTTATTCTGCCAAGTTTGCTTTGCAGGTAAAAAAAAGCTCCTTGATTTATTTATTTTATTTTACTTTTGGTAACTGTCCCAGCAAATGTTACCTCGCTAATGTTACTTCCCTGCAAGAAATATTGCAAGAGTGAGGCTTGTTTCTTATTTTTTTTAAATCCTCCACCTGGTGATCATGAATCAGCAATTTCCAATTAATATTATTGGGGATTTTAAGTTAAAAGTAGGAGCTACTTCCATTGTCCTCTGAGGTGCAGTTAAGGGTATTCTTCTGCTGCTGTTTTCAAATGAGCTTTAGCTAAATATTTTTTGAATGCTCTGGAAGGAACATTTAAAGACTTTAAAGGTATCCCTAAAGTTCCCCTTTGCATTCCTTCACCCCAGTTATTTCTTCTTAATTAGAGAGACCTGCATTTCATTCCCCTTCATGGATGCTTGCTCCTGGGGAGGAAAGCTATGGCAAATCTAGACAGCATACTAAAAAGCAGAGACATCACCCTGCCAACAAAATTGCATATAGTCAAGGCTATGGTTTTCCCAGTTGCAATGTATGGTTGTGAAAGTTGGACCGTAAGGAAGGCTGAGCGCCAAAGAATAGAGGCCTTTGAACTCTGGTGCTGGAGAAGACTCCTGCGAGTCCCTTGGACTGCAAGGCGATCCAACTGGTCAGTCCTAGAGGAGATCCACCCTGACTGCTCTTTAGAAGGCCAGATCCTGAAGATGATACTTTGGCCACCTAATGAGAAGGAAGGACTCACTGGAGAAGAGCTAAATGCTGGGAATGATTGAGGGAAAAAGAAGAAGGGGATGGAAGAGAATGAGGTGGCTGGATGGAGTCACTGAAGCAGTAGGTGTGACTTAAATAGACTCCAAAGGATAGTAGAGGACAGGAAGGCCTGGAGGAATGTCGTCCATGGGGTCGTGATGATTCAGACTTCGCAGCTAACGACAACAACATTTCATTGCTGTTGAAGACGATTCCAAAGAGGTTCCAAGCTCACTAACGAAAATACAAGGAAAATGCTAAATATGGAGGTAGAAATTAAATAATAAAAGAAGAAATATCTCCCCTGCAGTTTCTCAGAAACATTCTTAGAATAACAGAGTTGGAAGGGACCTTGGAGGTCCTCTAGTCCAACCCCTTCCTCAAGCAAGAGACCCTACACCATTTCAGACAAATGGCTGTCCGATCTCTTCTTCAATATCTCCAGTGATGGAGCATTCACAACTTCTGAAGGCAAGCCGCTCCACTGATTAATTGTTCTAACTGTCAGGAAGTTTCCCCTAAGTTCTAAGTTGCTTCTCTCCTTGATTGGTTTCCACCCGTTGCTTCTTGTCCTGCCTTCAGCTGCTTTGGAGAATAACTTGACTTCCTCTTCTTTGTGGCAGCCCCTCAAATATTGGAACACTTTTAGTACCGTGTTTCCCCCAAAATAAGACCCGGTCTTATATTTTTTTTGAACACCGAAATAAGTGCTTTACTTTATTTTCAGGGAGGTCTTATTATTTTGGGGCTCATGGAGCAAGATGGGGCTCCTCTTGCCGTCTTATCTGATTTCCAGCTCTGCATTTAAATATTTTTGGGAAGGGCTTATTTTCGGGGGGGGGTATTTTAGCACATGCGCTCAAAAGCCCGATTGGGCTTATTATCAGGGGATGTCTTATTTTCAGGGAAACAGGATAGGTTGTGGGAGATATAATAATCTCCTTGAAACACTCAGAGGAACAAAAATGGTTTTAAATTATAGGAACTGTTTTAGGAAGTTTGGAAAAACTCTCCTGAGGACAGCAGATGTCTGCAAGAAGTTGATACTTATCCACAATACTTAGCCGTGGATTCTTCAAAATAAATTCTTGCACCCAGGAATCTTAAATTCCTGCCCTCGATACCCTAAAATGACCCATCCTATGATTTCACATCAGAGTTCTGAGCAAAAATTCTGCACAGTCTGTATAAAAAATGCAAAAGTAGACACTGATTGGGAAATACTGTGCAGTTGTGTGCTTCACTTGCAATTGTGGACATCCAGTAAGAGAGAATCTAAACCAGAGGTGTCAAACTCAACTTCATTGAGGGCCGCATCAGGGCTGTGGTTGACCTCGGGGGGGAGGGCATGGCTAACTGGGTGGGTGTGGCCAACTGGGTGGGTGTGGCCAGCTTGACGCCACTCACTGGGCGTGGCTGACTGGGTGGGTGTGGCCAACTGGATGGGTATGGCCAGCTTGATGCCACTCCCCAAACTCCTGGCATGTTTCCTCTTTGCACTGGGTAGACTGGGCCGAAGCTATGCTGCCCCGATTTTTCCTCTTCGCATTGGGTAGACCTGGCCGAACCGATGCGGGCCAGCTACTTTCATTTTCCAGGGCGGCCCTGTGGGCTCGATCCGACCACATCATGGGCCAGATGCGGCCCTCAGGCCTTATTTTTGACACCGCTGATCTAAACTGACTTGTATATATTAAGGTACATAACAGAGGTGGTATTCAGCAGGTTCTGACCAGTTTTGGAGAACCAGTAGCGGAAATTTTGAGTAGTTTGGAGAACCGGTAAATACCGCCTCTGACTGGTCCCGCCCCCATCTATTCTCTGCCTCCTGAGTCCCAACTGATAGGGAGGAAATGGGGATTTTGCAGTATCCTTCCCCTGGAGTGGGGTGGGAATGGAGATTTTACAGTATCCTTCCCCTGGAGTGGGTGGGAATGGAGATTTTACACTATCCTTCCCCTGCCACACTCACCAAGCCACGCCCACCAAGCCATGCCACACCAATCAAGTCACACCCACCAAGCCATGCCATGCCCACCAAGCCACACCCACAGAACCGGTAGTAAAAAAATTTTAAAACCCATTACTGGTACTTAAGTGCCTCCTAATGCCTCCTACTAAGGCAGCATTTAACATCCAGCTGCCTGCAATTACTGCGAGTTCAATCCTCACCAGGCTCAAGGTCGACTCAGCCTTCCATCCTTTCTAAGGTAGGTAAAATGAGGACCCACTTTGTGGGGGCAATAAGCTGAATTTGTATAAAATATACAAAAGTATGAAAGCTATTGCTTAACACATTGTAAACCGCCCTGAGTCTCCGGAGAAGGGCAGCATATAAAAATAAATAAAAATAAAAATAAATAAAATAAGTAATTTCTCAGCAGAGTAGGTCAGCTTGGGAAATTTGGATAGGGACAATAAAAGCCCAAGACAACACTGAATAAGATTCACACATGAAAGGCCGAACACGTTTTCTTGAGAATATTTCCCTAGGATGAAGCCTCAGGTTTACCTACCTGAACAGTTTCTCCTGAATATGGCCACCAGCTTCAGTTCCTTAGCCAGTTGGCATTGCCCCCAGCTTGGGCCATTTGATGTTGCTCGCCTTTCGTCTCCTGCCAGGATAAGTCACAAATGAGCAGAAGGAATGATTGGGTCAGCATAACAGTGTCCCATTGTTCGCTCCAGGGCCAAAGATACACGCTTTTGTTAATGGTGCCAGCAGGCAGGCTGACACTGAGTTTATTGGTTGATACGGTTTCCTTTTCATCCAATTGGGGCAAAGATAGAGTTGTATCTTGAAAGCTGAAGAACATTGGCCCAATAGAAATGGTGATCAATGGTAAAACCCTCAACTCTTAATCAACTCTTTGAATCTAATTTTACTAGAGAATCTGTATGTCTATGGAGATTCTCAATCATCCAGGTCATGGGTGTCCTAAAGGTGCATCCTAGAGATAGAAATGGTAGAGAAATAGAGATAGAGACAGATAGATGACAGATAGAGATAGATAGATGATAGATAGATAGATAGATAGATAGATAGATAGATAGATAGATAGATGATAGATAGATAGATAGATAGATAGATAGATAGATAGATAGATATAGAAATGACAGATGAGAGATATATGAGAGAAATAGATTAGAGATAAATAGGTAGTAGATGATGATAAATAGATAGATAGATAGATAGATAGATAGATAGATAGATATAGAAATGACAGATGAGAGATATATGAGAGAAATAGATTAGAGATAAATAGGTAGTAGATGATAATAAACAGATAAATAGATAGATAGATAGATAGATAGATAGATAGATAGATAGATATAGAAATGACAGATGAGAGATATATGAGAGAAATAGATTAGAGATAAATAGGTAGTAGATAATGATAAACAGATAGATAGATAGATAGATAGATAGATAGATAGATAGATAGACAGATAGATAGATAGATATAGAAATGACAGATGAGAGATATATGAGAAAAATAGATTAGAGATAAATAGGTAGTAGATGATAATAAACAGATAGATAGATAGATAGATAGATAGATAGATAGATAGATAGATTAGATAGAGATAGAGATAGAGATAGAGATAGAGATAGAGATAGAGATAGAGATAGAGATAGAGATAGAGATAGAGATAGAGATAGAGATAGATAGAGATATAGATAGAGATAGATATAGATAGATATAGCTACAGATATGACAGATTTAACAAATTAACAGAGTTGGAAGGTACCTTATAGGTCATCTAGTCCAGCCCCCCCACTCAAGCAGGAGACCCTATACCATTTCTGACAAATGGCAGTCCAATCTTTTCTTGAAAGTCTGAAGTGATGAAGCTCCCACAACTTCCAAAATTGATAGATAGATGAGAGAGAGAGAGAGAGAGAGAGAGAGAGAGAGAGAGAGAGAGAGAGAGAGAGAGAGAGAGAGAGGGAAGAGAGAGAAATAGATTAGAGATAAATAGGTAGTAGATGATAGATAGATAGATAGATAGATAGATAGATAGATAGATAGATAGATATAGAAATGACAGATGAGAGATATATGAGAGAAATAGATTAGAGATAAATAGGTAGTAGATAATGATAAACAGATAGATAGATAGATAGATAGATAGATAGATAGATAGACAGACAGATAGATAGATATAGAAATGACAGATGAGAGATATATGAGAGAAATAGATTAGAGATAAATAGGTAGTAGATGATAATAAACAGATAGATAGATAGATAGATAGATAGATAGATAGATTAGATAGAGATAGAGATAGAGATAGAGATAGAGATAGAGATAGAGATAGAGATAGAGATAGAGATAGAGATAGAGATAGATAGAGATAGAGATAGAGATAGAGATAGAGATAGATAGATATAGCTACAGATATGACAGATTTAACAAATTAACAGAGTTGGAAGGTACCTTATAGGTCATCTAGTCCAGCCCCCCCACTCAAGCAGGAGACCCTATACCATTTCTGACAAATGGCAGTCCAATCTTTTCTTGAAAGTCTGAAGTGATGAAGCTCCCACAACTTCCAAAATTGATAGATAGATGAGAGAGAGAGAGAGAGAGAGAGAGAGAGAGAGAGAGAGAGAGAGAGAAATAGATTAGAGATAAATAGGTAGTAGATGATAGATAGATAGATAGATATAGAGATGGAGAGAGAGAAAAATAGTGCATGTGAAGAAGGGAAAAAGAAGGGAAAGAGTAAAAAGAGATAAAGAAAAAAGTAAATAAAAAACAGAAAACATGAACAAATATAAATAAAGATTTGACTTCCAATCTCCCTCTGAGAAATTATACATACAATTCTAATCAGATCTTTCTCTCTCTAGGATTAAATTATAATTCCCTTCTTTCTATGACCTATTCTTTCTAATCACTAAAACTTTAAGTCATAAAATCATTTTCTTGCTTACACAAAAAGTCCATAAGGGATTTCCAACCACTGATGAATGTCAGTAATGACCTTTCTCTAATGAAAGAAGTCAGTTTGGCCATCTCAGTGAGTTATATCAATTTCACCAACCTTTCTCCATGGTATATGTCCACCCTGTATATTATACGTGACCATGGGGATGCTGCAATGGTCATTAATGTGAAAAATGGTCATAAGTCACTTTTTTCACTGCCATTGTATCTTCGAATGGTCACTAAATGAACTGTTGTAAGATTGGGACTACCTGTAATTAGGACATTCCAGTCTGCTTTTAAAGTTTTGCAGGCAACTTTCTGATATTATAGTTGTTCTTCCTGTTCCTAAATATTTGGTGTTGCTGCATTTCATATTTTCTCTCATTTTTTTTCTTTTGAAAGCTTCTTCACCAATCTCAAAATAGGGATAAAATATTTCCAAAAGAAACGAACCAGAGCCCATTCAAATTTCCACCCCTTTCCCCAACAGCTGTAGAAAGTCAGACCCACCCTCCTAGAGAATGCAATATTTTGGGGGATATTAAAAAGGCACGATAGAATATTTCCCCTA